>NC_057796.1:486630718-486930718 GCF_018294505.1 Triticum aestivum
AAGTTCACAGCTCAGGCCTGACAGATCTCAATAATCTTGCAAAATAGCCAATGCCAACCAATATTGCTTACAGTGGGTATAATTGTTGAGCCCATAAAAAATAGCAGGATTAACTACTGGAAAAAAGTTCAACAAACAATAACATGCTTGCAGCTGAAAATATATGTACCTAAAAGATACTACAAACAATAAATAGTGAATACCAGCAGTAGTCACAAATGGTATTCAAGATACATGCAACTAGCCAACTAAGATTTCAATGGCTATATCAGGCAGCAGCACTGCAGGAGACAATCATGAGTAAAACTGAAATAGTGAATACCAGCAGTAGTCACAAATGGTATTGAAGTCAGAGAGATAGCAATAGTCAAATACCACAATTATGAAATGATAAGGATGCAAGCCAGCTCGGCCCATCCAAATACAGCATGCACATTTTACCAGAGAGGATCTTATGTGATGGAATAGTTTACGACAAGAGAATGAAATGAAGGTTAGCGTAAAAAAAACACTGGCCAGTTTAGCCAATAAAAAAAACACAGAATAATCATATACTCCCTCTGTTCCTAAATA
This sequence comes from Triticum aestivum, assembly GCF_018294505.1. Lineage (NCBI taxonomy): Eukaryota > Viridiplantae > Streptophyta > Magnoliopsida > Poales > Poaceae > Triticum > Triticum aestivum. The sequence goes on from NC_057796.1 coordinate 486,631,292, forward strand.
TAAGACCTTTTAGAGATTTCACTATGGACTACATACGGATGTATATAGACAAACTTTAGAGTGTAGATTCACTCATTTTGCTCCGTATGTAGTCTATAGTGGAATCTCTAAAAGGTCATATATGTAGGAACGGAGGGAGCAGTACACAATTATGAAAACGCAAAACTACATGTCGGTAAATGCATAGCCGCAAAAGATCTTCAGGAGTGAGGGGTGAGCGTAGAACACACTACCTCAGGTATGCAATTACCAGGGAAGGCACTTGGCTCAGCTGAACCAGCTGTTAGATAACAGTACTTTAATGTTTCCCAGTAAGCATCGACAGATTCCTGCTTTGAGAGCACAAAATCATGCCGAAATTTTGGACGATGGTTCACACTGACGTGTGATGACTGAACAATGCTTGGTGTTGGTTCTTCAATGTAAGGCCTGAGCTCCAGCGAATATGTAGGGATATCCCCTGATCGCACATCAGAATCCTCTACATGATTGCTTACAAGTTCAATCAACTAGCAAACACAAATAAACAAATGGTCACTGTTGCGCTCGCCAGTCCAGATATCATGCAAGCTGACTTGCATTAAACATGAAGAGGAATTGCTATAACAAAAGAAACATCAGCCAAATGTCAACCTAATAAACCCAGCTTTGTGATGTTAGTTTTAAGAACACACTTAAAATTTGAGATTCTCGCAATACTAATTGAAAATAGAAAAGGCAAATATTACCTTGAGCCTATTTAAAATAGTTATTAAGCGTGAGAGGCGGCCCTTGGCATGAGTGCCCATGAGCTGACTGTATACGCCGATAGGAATCTCTGAAAGTGTTTTCCCACTACACTTAGTTACAGTGCTGCTGTCAATCTTTGCTGATCCCACAACTTGTAGAAAGAGTTCAAGAGGCATTTGTTTTATAGCTGCTGTGATTGAAAACTGACATGATTGATTAAGGTTCTTGTCATGCTGCCCTTCTTTGGCACAATCAAGATTTGGCAAACCACTAACATATTCCCATAGAAATTTATGTAACAGCTTTGCCCGAATCATCTTTGCACCTATGAATCCATTGGCATGAATAGCTTCTGATATTGGTAATTTTTTAACTTTGGCTCGGCGTTGAACCTTCAATCCATGTATGGCAAGCGTATGCTTTTGCTTCAATTTAGCAGCTGCACCTGAACGCCTTTGAGAATCAAAGTTCCTTAGTCTGTTCCTAATTTGATCCATGAGTTCCGGTGACATGACCTTGACAGAAGGATTCAGTATCACATCAATGGAACGACTGCCAGTGTAGTCTGTAACAAGAGGGGCATTAACTTTGATACGCTTTAGCTGAAGCTTATTCAAAGTGCGAATCAATGTCTTCCTGTCCATTATTTTTCCATTTTCCTTTTTCTCTAACCATTTACGTAACTCCACCATCAGTACAAAATTCTTTTTCTGCACAGGGAAACAGGAAGGTGCTACATAAGATGCGGACAGATATGCAAAGGGTGTACATACACAGGGAATGAATATGATACGCGCACACGCACATATTGCTTCTCGCAATTCTGATTATAATAAAACTACAGATTATTCTCTTGCATCTGCACCAGTATGATAGGCTGTGCCTACCTCTATGTATCCTTCATTGGAGCGACAAAATTAAACAAAACTGTTAATCCAGTTTCACTCAAATGAAGAACATGAAACAGAGAACTAAACATCACTGCAACAAAGCTGTCACACTCAAGAAAATTGGAGGGTACTGTAAGGATACATGCCTAGGGAATATAGAACCTGCAATCTGAACCTGCAGACCATTTAACCTAAAAAAAGATTTAAAAAATAATAGTGTGTAACTGACCCTTAAATAAGTTATTTTGGATTATTAAAATCCCCAGAAATCATGTTATCGTGTATAAATATCACCTATAACTCTATTTTCATCATTCTATTGCAAATTCCTTGTGTCTGTCATCAAATCTTGACATATTAGCAGCCATAGAACTGTCCCAACCATGACACATGGACGTACTAGGGCGCATTGCCAACACCAACAGTAAAATAGTGAAGAGGGAGGCTATAGATGACGAAAGCAGAGATGACAGAACAAGACACCTGGTGCATCCCATGTGTTCATGGCTGCAGATGTGCCACAGTTTCATGAGACTCACAACTCATAGCAAGATGAGAAAAACTAACAGTATTTGTATAGGAAAATAAGTTATAGGGGTGTCAAAGACCCATAAAAAGCTTGTCTAACAGATTTATGTTTCAAATGATTGGTGCTGAAAGTGAATAAGCGACTGGAGTCCTATATAGAAGGTACAAATTGCACAAAGTAACACTTACAAAGTATGTCAAGTGCTCCTATAAAGTGGAGGAATTTCTAGACAGCCTTACCCTTGCATAATAATTCTGCAAGGAGGCTGGTTCGAACCAAGGACCTCCAGGCCACAAGTGGAGAGACTCTACCACTGCGCCAGGCCCGCCCTTCAGGAAATGCGCAAATTCCACCGACATTTATATAAGTGCATCTAACGCATGCACAGACAATGTGATTAGAAGTATATGTAACAGGGCACAGACAAATCCATGATCCTATAAAGTTTGTCAACCAATAGCAAACTTTCGAGTCAATGTCATAAGACAAATCAAGCTCACAAAAAGTCAAGGACATCTAGAAAAAGAACGATTCCCAGCACATCAGTAACGATGGCAGATGGTTCATACAAAAAGATTAATTAACAAATACTCAGCAACCAACCTCTAATATGTGAAGGATCCTTTTCTGTCTCCCATCATCAGAAGTTGACAAGGGCCAGTGACGCCTCTTGCTCTGAAAGGCAACTTTATGTAGAAGAAAAATAAAAATAGGATCACTTCAATTGAGATAGCAGTACTCTTTTTCTTTGTAAGCAAATACAGTACTGGAGAGCCCTACTCTGCTACATATACATTATATTATATAAAGAAAGGGAATAAACAGCCTGTGCAAGGGAAAAAAGGATAAAAAACAGAAGAAATAAAACTTAACAAAAGTTTATAAGTCGCTGCAACTAAACCTATATTTTCTTTCACAATAACTGTGTTGGTGAAAAAACTAAAGAGTCTAAATACATAAAAGAAGTCATGTAAATTCACAATTGAAATTACTTTTGTTCATAACAACAACAGCAACAACTAAGCCTTTAGTCCCAAACAAGTTGGGGTAGGCTAGAGCTGAAACACATAAGATCTCGAAACAAACTCATGGCTCTGGCACATGGATAGCTAACTTGCACGCACCCCTGTCCATGGCTAATTCTTTGGTGATATTCCAGTCCTTCAGATCTCTCTTTACGGACTCCTCCCATGTCCAGTTTGGTCTACCCCGATCTCTCTTGACATTATCAGCACGCTTTAACCAACCGTTCATACGATCATTGCATCAAATTATTAAAGAAATTATAAAAGAGTTAACTGCTAAAGTTACAGTTTCTTAGACTGTGCCAAGTCAAACCACGCATTACCAGAACCAATAAAGGAACCACATACAGATAAATAAAACTTCAGAGATAAATCAAAACAAGTAAACAAAATCAAGCGGAGCAGTATGTTGAACAATAATAATTGAAAGAAATATTACATCTGACATGCGTATAAAGACTTGTTTTTAGCTATGATCTGCCGTGAGCCCCCTCAACAGAATGTGCAGGGTTTGAAAATAGATCATACTACCTAATTGCATAGTTACCTGAGTGGAATTATGAAGCCATTTGGATATATGGGTGCTCAAAAGTCAAGGCCAAATTAAGTCTAGTTTCAGGCGGCACAAATACCACAAGCTCTTACAGCAGCATGGCAATTCCCAAAGAGGTATTGAGCACAGCATTTACAGAAAAGTATAGGAATTCACAGGAATTTGGATTGCCGTACCTTGTTCAACTTGAGAAACTCCGACAGAAGCTTCATGGTTATTCGGGAGATGATGTACAGGTACGACTGGTTTTTCACAACAATCTTCTTCAAACAAGAGTTTGTCATCAACAAATGAATCGTCCTGTGGGCTAAGATAATCTGATTCTTTAGATGGAATAGAAAACCACAAATCGGGGCGATGGTCATGATCATCTAGCGCATCACAATTCTGCAAAGCAGTATTTGCTTTGTGCAGTGTGAAGTTTTCTGAAGTCCAAAATCGGTATTGTGTTGTTTTATCTATGACTTCGCCCTGCGAAGCCAAATTGTATTTTTTAACCATTAAAGACACTCTTCTACCAAGCTCTTTTGGATTGCTGTGCTTGCCACCAAGACGTCTGCCAAGCTGGTTGGAAGTGTAATGAGAACATGTGTTACTAATTTCAACAAATAAAGAAAACTAACAACATGAGATAAACAATGTTTCTTATTACACTAGCAACTTGCGTTTGCGAATTGCGATGGATCTTAAATAAATACACTGCAAGTCACAGATGCTCAAAAAATAATTCTCTTCTCGTTGAAAAAAAGGATGCATAGTACAGAAAACAACAATCAACTTTATATAATAACTATCTTCATTCCAGAGAGTTTTGTTCTATTTTTGTTAAAGATTAGAGTCAAGAATGATAATGCAATGGCAAGAATTTCATGTCTTGATCACATTTAAGTTGACCAATCAATAAATTCGAACGTATTAATGCCATTGAAGCTAAAAAAAGTAATTGTGATGCTAGAGATGAGCCAGGTACAGCCCAGAAGGAAGGATGGGATGCAAATATGCCAGTGAGACACCTGCTCACATGAAACGATATCAAAAATTCTACCAGAAACGATTCAGGGCTAGAACTGGCTAACATCTTGTGATAATCTGCACTCAATAGACTGTATTGTAGAACTGGCTAATATTATGTGATAAGCTTGGCCGTGTAATATAAGGTAGAGAAATTAATGATAGCTCAGATTATAAACTAATGTCATTTTCTACTACAGAAAAATAGTTTTTCTTTCTTTTGAGTCCTCTGTGTTTCAGATACAAACCACACTCACACACTATACAACCTACGTGTCTCAAAAGGCCGATGGCCGCATCACAGTGCCATTGTGGCTCATACATAGTAAGGCTTGAGAACTATTTCTGGAATTTAAACCCTGGTGAGATGCCCAAGTCATCCCTGGCGCTGGTGTTGGTATTGGTGCTGGTGTGCTGTATGCTGAGCTTTTGGATGGAAACATGTACACAAGTGTGTCACTTCTAGAATGTTTAAAAACAATTACATCATAAACAACTGCACATGTGTATATGTAAGAACTACGCGGATGTGTTGCGTGAAGATACTTATTATATAAAGCAGGTGCAGAGAACCAGAGACATGGACACTAATGGTGCGTCGACAAGGGAGTTGTGTTCATAGGACAAGGAAGACGAGGGAGCCCTGGTGTGCTGCGGCCATCGTTAAGCTCCCAACCCTTGAAGAACAACCGCTGTGACGCTATGGAGAGGAACCTCGCTTGGATTGCTGCACGCCATGGTGAGGTCCTACTCTGACTCCAGGTACCAGTTCACAGAGTTGCCTTGGCAGCCCCTGCTCTGGCACAAGATCTGCCTGCTCTGCTCTGCTCCAGGCTAAGTAGAGCAAGCAGTTGAGTTCGATGGGGTTGACGACTTCTCCGTGACTATTGATGGCAATTTGTTAGCAACGATAGGCCAAAAAGGAAATACTGTGGAATCTGCCTAACTTAATTACCTTACAGGCAGGTTGGTTTTTCTATAAAAACCAGTAGAAACCATGGACAAACAGTATACACCACCGTGGCAGTCCACATGACGCCTCAACCACTATGCACTATTGATGTTGGACCCTCAACCTACCGCCACACCCAGTCGTCACTGTTGCTAGTGTGAGACTGATCACAGCCACTGAACCCGTAGAGAAGGACCTCACATGGCAACGAAGACGACCTATGATCTGGTGGTGGCAGCTATGACTCACAAACCACTATTTGTCCAAGGGAGATAGAACTTGGTAAGTGTTTATTTATTTCGTCAGGAGATATTATTTCATTTTGTCAGACAGTTTTATGGAGATAAAAGGGAGAGGATTAAGATTACTGCTGTCCTCCAGGTTGCTAAATTAAATAACCAGCTGCGGAAACACCTATATCTTTTAAAACAAATATAATATTTTCTACCTGGATGCAAACAGCTACGACAAGTTAGGTGAAGAATATGCATCACTGAAGTGAAGCTCTGAAAACAAGAATATGAAGGTGCTCTTGATGTTATGAAGTCAGCATGCAATTCAAGAAAGAACGCTACACACCACAATTGCCCTGCTGAAAGTTTCAGAGAGGTACCTCAACAAGAGTTGCACCTTTTGGCCCTTGAGCATGGATCATATCGTATATGCAGTTGTCCAATGGAAGCTCCATGAGTTGATCCGTTGCCAGGCATTTCATGCCAAGTTTGTAGTTTAAAGCTGTACTTTTAGGCTTAAACTCATCTGAATTAAATTTCTTCAGAAGGAGCAAGCAGCCAACAACCTGGAAAAAGGAATGATTTACACAGCTTGTAGGTTGAACGAAGAATGCAACTGCGTAAATGATTGAAGCTCGAACGGTGCACTGCAGACTGAATTAACAGTGTCACTACATGCCTGACAGATTTTGTTAGCCCTTCCATAGCAGTTTCAAAAGAAGCTATTGCATACGTAGTTCCAGTCCCCAAATAGGTCAGATCATTGAATGGAACTGCTACGATCCTTGAGATAACGTGTGGGCATGCTACCCATGGTTTCTCTTTTTTACTTCAATGCGAGTAATTTTTCAATTCATGCTTTCCTATCTCATGGAAATCTCTAGTCTGGCCTTTCCCGTCTTTAAATTGGACTGTTTTATCTGGACTCTCGGGTCTCAGTTATGTCAACTTACACTCTGCTTCAGATTATTATAGTGGAAAACAGAACTGTGGCCATATCATCCTTGTGAAAAAGAAAATCACCAGCGTACTGAATCATCATTATGGTACAGTAAATCAGTAACTAGCGTTTATTTTTTTCGTTTATTTTTTTATAAAAAAACTAGACCAACGGGGGAGGAGCCCTGCAGATTTCTAATTACGAAAGAAAAGTGTGAGACCCACGTTCGAACCCACGAATTAAATCTCGCTCACAGGGTTCGAACCTGTGCCAGCTGGGACGCACAGTTGCGCTCCAACCACTGGGCTCTTAGCCCATCCACAGTAACTAGCATTTATGAAGGATAAAAAGTTTAAATTCCTGCATTGCTTTTATTAATAAAGGTTATTATGTCAATTTCTTTAATTCTCATCCTTAACAAGAAGCACCATGAACCAGAAGAATTAAGCCAAAAAACGTTAGGAAATGGTATGAGATAATAACACCAAATGATCAGAGAACAAAGGGGCAAGGTCAAACATCACCTTATTGTCAACTTTGGCACTGATTTTTTCAACAAGCTGTGCATCTAAAAGCCTACACAGTACCTAAGAAAAGGGTGTCTCAGTAGAATCCAGGAGTACAGAGAACATATGCAACAAGTGATTCCACGAATACCTACATTTCTCCATGCCCTGTGCCCACGTGGCTTGCTGTAACCAAGATCCTTTTTTATATCTGAAATAGCAAGAACCTACACATACATGGAAAATAGTTGCGCCAAGTTAGAAAAATGAAAACAAAAGGTAACATACAAACAAAAGGAAGAGAAGAGTCGACCTTTCCGCTAGCTTCTTCAAGTTTGTCACATATGGCTTTCATTGCTGGAAGATAATCGTGAATAGAAACATGGCTCTTGTGGTCTACACCAAGGATCTCATCTTCTTGTAAAGCGTCTACATTTGTAATCTCTGTTCTTTGATGTGAGTTCATATTCAATCCTTTAGCATATCTTGAGAGATACAGTAAATTGGTACTGCCGACAAGACTTTTCCCTGAATCATCTTCACACTGACCCCCAATGCCATTAGACTTTACGATTGCTTGCTTTCCAGAAATTAACCCCTGCGACTGAAGGGTCTTGACAACAAAATAGAACTTGTTTGGTTCTATGTGGAACCTCTTCGACAGAGTCCTTTGCGCAACGCCGGAAGTCCTATGACAAATACAAGTTATTAACTACGCACAGCATTATCAAAGGCATTACTGTATTTTCTTTACCAATGCACATATGTATTTTTGAATAAAAAGGTACACGATATGGCCGACACTGCAAGAAAGGGATAACAGGTAGTAATTCCCTTCCAGAAGTTGATTATAGTACTAGTGTGCACAAAACTGGAATGAACATAGGCAGGGTGTCAGTAAACACACTTTGGCAATGCCATATTGATTCCCACATGGCTTGCACATGGTGGTCATACTTAAAAGAAATATAAATCTTATAAGCTTCCTAAACCAGTAAGAGTGAGCCAATGTGGGCCTGAAACATCAAGCTCAACTTCTCCTTTGAGTAAATTATAAAAGAACCATGTGGCATTTATAAATTACTTAATTAATTAACTGCCAAATTCCCACCTGCTTGCTGCGACATGCTCCAGCGTCTTCCTCTGGTTGTCGCTGAGCTTGGAACCGGAGCACCGGTGGTCGTAGATCCCGAGGAAGTTGTCCCCCAGGGCCGGGCTGGCGACCAGCCGGGCGCCGCGCCGCTCGGCCGCCTCCACGTCCTTCTCCGAGGAGCGGACGAGCGCCCCCTCCTCGCCCTCCATGAGGCTGATGACGGGGAGGGCGAGGAGGCGGGCGAAGAGGACGCGCCTGACGGGCAGGCCGGGGGGGAGGCCGGCCGCCCGGAACGCGCCGGAGAGCGCCGCCCAGAGGTCGGCCACCGGGAGGCCCAGGGAGAGGCGGGCGCACACCTCCTCCACCGCCGCCGAGACGAGCGCGTCCATTGCCCGCGAATCGAACGCGGAGCAGAACGGGGACCTTATCGTCGGCGTCGGGCGGACTAGCAGCCGGAGAGGGGGGAGGATAGAGACTGCACTGCCTGGAGGTGGAGGGAGAGAGAACCGGAGCGCGCGGCCGGCGGAGGACGGGCGACTGGCGGCGGCTGTGCCTTTGCCCTTGTGAGGTTCTTTTTTTCCCTTAGGATGAGACGGGGGTGCTGTGTTTGGTTGCTTTTTTTTTTACGGTATTATTCCCGGCCAGACTAGGATTTGGCCCGGCCCGGCGTAGCTGAAGACATTGTTGATTTGTTGCAAACGTCCCTCCTACCTTTTTGCAGGTTGCGACAATTGGTGCAGTGCGTCATTTATCGCAACATGAGTTTTTTTAGATTTTTTATTTACAAGTTTTATCTTTTATACCATGCGTTCGAATCCGAACCGTTTTCAGCATTGGATTCTTGTGTCGAGATCTTTGAAACTAGATCTCATGTTAATAGGTTTTGATAGAAAAATAAAAAAACAGAAAGAAAATAAAATGAGTCGGAAGCATGGTTTTATTTTCTTAACACATGTCTACTTTTTTAGCATATAATATACATTTGTGTTTACATGTGAAAAATTTTATTTGATGCACATTGAATTTCTTTAAACACACGATGTATATATTTATTTTAATACATGGTTTGAACACTTTTTCGAATTTATAGTCAAAAAACATTTAAATGCACATTGAAGATTTTTTTAATGCCAATAATGTTCTCTCTAAAATTTCGTGACATGTTTTAACTGCTGTTTCATCCTAGAATTATGAGAAATCCCTTGTTGGCTGGGACGGACCCTTAGTATAAGATAAGTCAACACAACAGGTTGTGTCAGTTTCTCAAAAGACATGAGCTCGCCTTTCGGGGTGACTAGCTGCATTCATTGGTTTGCTTTCTTCCACCAACTTCACAACCATCCTTCGTTGATGACAGGCAAGCTCAACCACAGTTTCCGTAGTTTGGTTCAATTCATTCGGCATTTCCATTTCCAATTGGTAAGTTCTATTTTCTCCGACCCAAGGAAGAAGATCACAAGCGGGTATAGACACTTTTAAAAATTCCATGTACATTTTTTGGAAACACATGAATATTTCTTTAAATGTCACATGCATTTTTTATTGGCAATATTTTTTAATCTACACAAATATTTTTATAACATTGTATAAAAGAAAATTGTGTACACTTTGAACATTTTTCCAAATACATGACTAACAAGTTCTTTTAAACATATGTTTTGATGTCAACTTTTTTCCATACACATTCTACATTTGCGCGTATACACAAGGAACATTTTTTTATATACAAGTTTACAATATTTTAAATTTATGATTAATATTTTTGAAAGCTTATACTTTTTCGTACACATTTTCTATTTTTATATACATTGGAGTTAACCTTTTCAAATACATGATTACTTCAAACATATAGTTTTTTATATCTACTTTTTCCATCCACATTGTACTTTCTATATACATCATAAACTTTTTTCACATACACATATAACATTTTTCAAATACATGATTAATATTCTTTTCATATAGTTTTGATGTCTACTTTTTTACGTACACATTGTACAATTTTCATATACATTAGAAACATTTAACATTTTTCAAGTACATGATTGACATTTCTCAAATTTGTATGCATAGTGATATTTGTAATAGAGATCTTTGGAGTATTTCAAAAGACAAGCAAAAGTTTTAAAAAACAAAAAATGAAAGCAAAATGTAACAAAAAGGATGAAAAAACAAGAGGGTTGAAGGCAAGTGTCTCCAAGACGGTGCCCTTCTCGGGTCGGGTCGAGTCCCGCCATACACTTGCCACCTCCTTTAGGCACTATAAGGGTGGATGGTGCGTCGACAAGAGAAGCTCAACGGAAGCTGCAGTTCTTCGAAGGTGACCGGCATCGGTTGAGACGCGGCGAGGTTTTTCTGTTTTCGACAGGCTCTTTTGTGTTGTAGTTGTTTTGTCGTGGATGGTTGTCTTTAGACTAGCCGGGTGTGAAGTTCGTGTTACGCTCGTTGTTCGCAGCGAGTTTAGCCGTCGTGTACTTGCAATTCTTTCTTCTATAAAGCTATGGTACCCAATTTGCGTACTCTTAAAAAAAATAAGCAGAGAATGAGCACGCACCTCATACGTTGGAGACAACGCTCGTCTCGTCTTGTGCTAGATTAAACATTGCACAGCGGCGTAGTACGTGCTCTAGTTTTCTCGACTACCTGCGTTGCCTAGCCTGCAGTGCCAGCCGGGCGTTGGAAGCCAAAGACGATGGTGTGTGCTGTCTAGCTTATTGAGGTCTGGTCCCCCTGTGCATGCATGGTCGCTCCTCAGTGCTGTTGGGTGTGGCTATGGTGTGATGCCCGGCCCCATACCATACGGGCACGTCAATATCGTAGACCTTGTAAGCATAGGACAGGATTTGACACGCTGATCATAGCCACGGCTTGGTCCATCTGGAAACAACGCAATGCGCGCGTGTTCGGTCGCTTCGGGCAGCAAAGGACACCTCAACTATTGGTCGACCAAATCATAGCGGAGTTGAAGGATTGAAAAACCATGGGAGTTGGTAGATTAAAACCTTTTGTGAGAGAGTAGTCTAGCCGGCTGTTCGCAACCGCGTCTAGACTATTGTAATTATGTTGCTCCCTTCTATAAAAAAATGATACGCCATTGGCGTATTCTCGAAAACAAGAAAGATAGTAGACCTTGCACTCCATATAATCCGCCGGGCATGCACGTCAACATCCAAGAGGTGCTCCCAATTCCGCCTCCATCAGCTTAACGGACGTACGTCGGGTTCCGCCGGCAGCCATAACACTCAGCTCCGGTCGCCGCCGTGACCATAGTGGCATAGTCCACCCAGTTTAAGTGGACGTCCACCGGTCCACGTACGCCATTTTAGTGGGCGGCATGCGTGGGATAAGTGGCGTCCACCGCCACTCACACCCTGAGCGGCATGGTGTGCACAGTGGAGAGTTTAATGCCTCGTCCAAATTAAGCTTGAGCGCGCGTCTGTCTAGCTTAAGCTTTAATCTCTCAGCTAGCGCACGCACCACGAATCAAATCAGAGATACAAGTGGAGGAGGTCGTTGAGATTAGAGAAAGAGTATTTTATTTACCCCCTTGCCTTGATTGATTGTGTGCCACCACCGTGCGTTGCGTTGCTCGATTGATTGCCACCATCCACATCACATTGCGTCTGTCTGAATCGCGTTCCCGGGCCTCCCACTCGATCGGCATCCTCTTTATCCCCTCTAATCAGATTCTGCCAACTAATCACGGCATCTCCAAAAACTGTCCCTAGAAACGCAGCCGTGCCCAAAAAGATCGCCAATCATCTGGGGGCAAGAAAACATCTCCAACAACAATGGTGCCCAAGAAAATATATAGGTCTTGCCTGAAATTTTATCTATCTATTTATCTTTTTTTAATACAGTACAAACGTAGACACTTGTACATACGCACATATGCTCGTCACTACAAATGCACGCGCGCACGCACACGCATACCCTATCCTTATAAGCACCTCATAAAGACCAAACTGACACATCATCTTAGAGCATCTCCAGCCGTTGGACCCTAAAGACCAAACTGACACATCATCTTAGAGCATCTCCAGCCGTTGGCCCCCTAGAGGCGCTTAAAATCGCCGAATGGAGGCGTACCGGCGCTAAACCGCGTGCTGGGGGCGTGATGCTCCCCAGTCGCCGCGTCCATGTTTTTTTGAAAAACAAAATCCGGCCACACATTCGCACAACCAAGGCGCAAATTTAACCAAACTTCGGCGAGTTCATAAAATATTTTACAAAAAAAGAAAAAGAACACTACTAGACCCGCCGTCGCCCTCGCCGTTCCTCGCCGCCCGCCGCCCTGAAGGTCTACATGCCGAGGAGCCTGTAGAACTATGTGTAGTCGCCACCGCCGTCGTCGTCGTCGCCTCCTCCGCGGCCGCCGTCCCTGCTGCTCCCCTCCCCAGGGTCGCCGAGGCGCGGCGGGTTGGACGGTCCGGGGGCGTCCTCGTCATCGTCGCTGAGGATCACCACGCCGTTCTCGTCCTCTCGCCCATGCTGGCGGGCGGCTATCTCCTCCAGGGCTCGGCGCTGCCGGACCATCTCATCGCGGAGGTAGTCGTCCCGCGCCCACTTTAGGGCGGCCTCGTCGAAGAAGCCGCGTCGGACTATGGCCTCGTACTCCGCGGGAAGGCCGGACTCCACCTTCGGCCTGACGAGCCGGGCAGAGGTGGGGGATGACTCGGCGATGCGGACGCTGCAGCTGCGGGTGCGCCGACTGATCGGCGCATCCTGGGGCTCCAGCTTGACGAGGAGGAGGGAGGGAGAGCCGGACGAGCGGCCGGACGAGGAGGAGGACGCCGGGTCCATGCGTCTCGGCGTCCACGAGCTCCCACGCCGGCGGGAGAAGGTGGGGGAAGCGGGGTACTCCAGCCTCGGCGTGTTGCCGTCCTTGATGTACTCGAGGACGGCCTCCAGCGTGCGGCCGGGCACGCCCCACCATCGGCGGCGCTCGTCGGCGTTGAGCCTCTCTGAGGGCACGACGTCGTTGGTGGCCTCGAGCTGCTCGGCGTGGCGGCGACGGAAGTACGGCTCCCACAGCGTGTTGTCGGGTGTGTACCTCGGCCCTTCCCTCTCCGCCTGCGGCAGAGAGGCACGGATACGGGCGATCTCCGCACGACGCGCCGCCCCGGTGGGCGGCGGTGGCACCGGGACCCCGCCGGCACTTATCCTCCACGCCCCGGGCACCCGCATGTCCGGCGGGACCGGGTACTCGGCCTCATAGAGAAGCCGGGCTTCGTCCTCGTGAAGGTGGCAGCGGCCGAAGCCGTTCGCCGCCGCGCCATCGCCTGGGTAGCGCTCAGCCATTGGGTGAACGGCGAGAAGAGAGGGAGGAACGGGGGCGTTGGCGGTGGAGAGCGAGGTCTGTGCATGGCTCACCGGTGCGGGGGGGGGGGGGGGGGCGACTTATATAGGCGGCGGCCGCGTGGCCGCCGTGTGTACGCGTGGCGGGCGAGGGACGCGCATCGCCCCGCCTTCACTGCGCCGCCCGTGAGGCATCAATGGAGGCTGACCGGCGCGGCAGCTTTGGCATTGATTCCCCACGGGAACCGAGGCGATGAGGACGACGAAGCGACGAGAACACAGCCGAGTCGCTGCCAAGGAGGGCCCGCCGGTTTTCGCGCCAAAAACGATTCGGCCGGCGCCCCCGAGCGCCCCCAACGCGCCGGGTTCGGCCTGGGTCCGCCGGCACCAATTTCGGCCCGAGCCGGCGAAAAAAGGGCCTTTGGAGACGCGACTGGGCCGATTTTTCGGTGCCGGCGGCCAAAAAATCGCCTGAGGAACCTTGTTGGGGGCGCGGCTGGAGATGCTCTTAAGATTGATGAAGCCGTCAGAAACGTCTTCATAGCCGATGGGAACGTCTCTTTTGACGCGTATCGTTGAAAAGGCCTGAAATAAATTCATACAAATACAAGCATCGGTGTTAAGTTTAGAACTTGAGTCCTGTGAGCCGGAATACTTATTTCTCCTAACATTCCAACGAGTAGGTATTACCAAAATATTATAATTATGTATCGATAGAGAGTTCTTGTCATGTGCGCACATTGAATGATAATTCATTCAGCTAGGGCGTCCTGTTTTTCTGGGTCCACGTACTTATACCATTTATAGTTGGGCTCCCCGAAGTGACTCAGCTGAGCTCCTCAAATTGGCCATCATTAAATCCAGCTCCAATCTGAAGCGGGTATGGGAAGGCTCGAATGCGTCCTCATTCGAACCCCACATATGTTCCCACTCGGACGAAATCTAGACCGCAATCAAACCTTACTCCACTTCACTTTCCGTCTCCTCCTCTCCTTGCCCCTTCCACTTTCGACCGATGTTCAAGCTCTGGCAACACAGCGTCCGACGACGACGACCCCGCGGACTGGTAGTTCCTGCTGCAGGAAGCGGAGCCGGACGACGTGGAGGAGCTTGCCATCCTCAGCAGTGAAAGCTTTGACTTCACATCGTTCCCTATCGCCCGTCGACGCAGTGCAGACGATGGCGCTCGCCCGTCCGTCCATGCAGCTCCAGGCGCTCCACGCCCCTCTTTGCCTTCTCTTCATACTCTCGAGGGCGTCCCCGACCACCGCTGGGTCCTCGTTCCCGCGCCAGCGTCGGCACCAAAACATACATTAAATAATTAATTATATAACCACGTTACTAATTATTATTATTTTGCAAAAAAAACCATGTTACTAATTAGAGTGCTCAAATATTCGTTTTTAACGATAGATGAGCCAAGAAACCCAGAAACTGCACTAAACGAAGGCAAGGCAGGTAATACACCACATTTTACAACTGGATCCAAATAAAACAGAAGATTATAGGTCGGTTTCATAACATATGCCAGGACCTTACAAAGAAAAAAGAAAGATGCAATCGGGTCGTTAGTTTCCCACTTTAGCTAAACACAAGTCGCCTGGATTTTAAATTTGGGTCATTTGATTTTTGGGACCGTTGAATAGTGTTCCAAGATTCATGCTTTGTGTGTGTGTGTGTGTGTGTGTGTGTGTGTGTGTGTTCTCTTCCTATTTTGGACTTACAGTTTTTGACTTACTTTGGTTTGGGGTGAGTGGATTTTTTTAATGGGCTTGTAGCCCGTTACTGCCTGCTCTTTTGTCACTCGTAATCCCCTCCTCCACAAGATGTTTTTGTCCATTTAGATCTATCTTTGCTTTGTTCTATCACTTTCCCCCTTTGATTTTCATGGGGGAAACCATAAGATTTATCTAGGTTACTTTGTGATTTGTTGTTTTCACCCCCCTGATTTTCATGGGGAAACTCTGAGATTTTGTGTAGCTTAGTAATTTATGTACTTTTGTATTACTGGTAAACTCTTTGTAGCTAGTACTTTCAAAACTTTGCATATATAAAGCCTAAGATGTCAAGCTTATGTAGGGAGGAACTATCTATTTTGGGCTTGGGCAAAGAAAACCCTAGATGATGTTAGCCGTTATGTTACATTTGCTTTGATTTTGATTTTGTTTTTATTTTATTTTTCTTCTTCTTTAAGGGTAATATCAATGTCACTAATTCATTCTTCTTTTATAAAACTTAATTATTTCTGTTTTTGTTTAATTTCATATTCTTTCTTCTTTAAGGGTATAACAGTGCCACTAATTTATTCCTACATAGATATTTTCTTTGCAAGAAATTCACTATTATATGTTTATACTTGCATATTATAAAAATGCACATTTTTTGGGTAAATTGTGTGCAATTTTTCCATCATTTGTTTTAGTTAATTTATATTTTCTAGCTTTTTGAAGGGTAATACTAATGTCACTAATTCATTCTTTATACGTGTAAGTTACAATATATGTGTAAATTATATTAGAGTGTGAAAATTGCACTTTATATGCTTATTCTTTTCGTATTACAAAATGTGCAATTTTAGTGCAAGGTTATGTGTAACTTTTTTTCCAATTTTTTCCTTTTCCTTTTTTCTTAAAGGGTACTACCAATGCCACTAATTCATTCTTCCTTATAAAACTTTGTTATTTTTATTTTGTTTAAATTTATTTTTCATTTACTTTCTTCTTTAATGGTAACACGAGTACCACTAATTCATTCTTCCTTATAAAACTTCATTATTTTGACTTTAATTTTGTCTTAGTTTCTATTTCATTTCTTTCTTCTTTTAAGGGTAATACCAGTGCCACTAATCCATTCTTCCTTATAAAATTATTTTGATTTTCTTTTAGTTTCTATTTCATTTTCTATGTTCTTTAAGGGCAATACGAACACCCCTAATTCATTCTTTTTTAGAAATCTCCTTTTTTTTGTGGAACTTTCACTATTATATGTTTATTCTTGCATATTTTAAAAAGGCGCAATTTTTGTGTAAATTGTGCAATCTTTTTTTTATTAACTAACTTAATTTCTTATGTTGTCTTCCTTTTTAAGGGCAATACCAATGTCACTAATTCTTTCCTTCTTATCAAATTTCATTTTTTGAGAATTTCACTATTATATGCTTATCTTTTGCATACTATAGAAATGCAATTCTCTGTGTAAATGGTACGCAAGTTTTGTAATTATTTGTCTTGGTATTCTTTGTTTTCTTTCTTCTTTAAGAGTAATACAATGCCAATAATTCATACTTTCTTGGATAACTTTTTTTGTGCATTTTGCTCTTGAAGGTGAAAGCAACGCAAGTATGAGAGAGAGAGAGAGAGAGAGAGAGAGAGAGAGAGAGAGAGAGAGTTTCATTTCCAATCTAATGTTTGGGTGAGACTTTTTTTTGCCGGTAGCGGCTTAAAAGTGAAGAATGTTCGGGTGGTTTTGCATGTCATTAATTGAATGCTAATGGTCGGTGCATAAGATTAGCTGGTTCGCTGTTGCATGCATGTGTCCCACCCAAGGGATAGAGATACTCCTACAAGATAGGGTGTGGGGGCGAGCGAGGGTACACTTCCAAGGAGATTGTGCAGCTGTGTGCATGCACGTATCGCAGGCAAGTGGACAAGGGCGGGTTCCAGCTCCGCGCCAGCCACACCTGAGCAGCACTACTTGGACGGATCATGCATCGATGGACTCTCTCGATATCGATCCATCCAGCGCGCTCTGTCCCTCCATTCCAGCTGCGACCAAATCGACCCAAACAAATTTGTCCGACCCAAATTTTATTTCCAGTCGGCGCTCAGCTCCAAGCTCACCGTCGCTGAGGACTAGGCCATTTGGGACAAGGGTCCCCCATAACTTCGCATACTCCCTCCGTTCGCCAAAGAGTGGACGTCTGAGTACATTTGATTGTGTTGTTGCTCAGCAGACATGGATACATATTGTTGCTGCCACTGGGATCTCTGTTGCACAGTACTAGCCAACTAGTAGCAAGAATCATGCTGCACTCAACTCTATTGCCACTTGTACTTTATGGTGCATTTGGAAAACAAGAAATGTACATGTGTGTTCAATAAGGCCACGTGATCTGATCTTAAGCAGATCTATCTGGAGGATGATCGTGGTAACTCTAAAGAAGTTGCAAATAATGCTGCCCGGCCCTGACTCATCAGTTCTAGGGTTCATTGAGCCCATCAGGGTTTAAGCAGGAGAGCACGCGTTTCACGAGCTGGGGCCCCAATCCACACGCAGGTGGCCACGCGCGCGGGAGCTAGTTGGGAGAGGTTGGGGTCGACTCTGGTGTTGGGAGCATCTCCAACAGCCGCGCCAAACTAGCGCCGCGCCGTAAAATTGCCCGTTTTAGCGCGCGTGCAACCGGTATAGTTGCTCCAGCGGACGCGCAAAAACAGTGCGCGCGGCATATGTAGTTCAGCGCGCGGGCGCCCGCTCCCGCGCGCTCGCTCGCAACACTGCCACCCCCCATCCAGCTGCATTTTAGCGCGGCTGTTGGAGCCAGCGCTGGCGGCCGCGCAAAACCAGATGAACAGCGCGCGGTAAACTAGTTTTTAGCGCGCGGCGCGAAGCGCGGCTGTTGAAGATGCTCTGAGGTACTAGTAGTAGTTGCTGTAGTGCACGTCACACGGCCGTGGTCGTGACACAACATGTGGTTTTCAAATCAGTTGCCTTCCTTCCGCAGTGGAGGGCCCTGCCACCAGAGAAGTGTAGAAAGGAGACGTTCGTGGAGGTGGCTCGCAGCCTAAACTTGTTTATTGCTTGGGGGTGGTGTTTTTTTCTTAACACTCTACAGAAGCAAGTGCTCTCACACACACATATATTCATCCCTATAAACGCATATGCACACTACCCTATGAGCATCTTTAAGAGACTGAGCCGGCATCATTTTGAGATTTACAAAGTCGCCGTAGGCGTCTCGTTGTCAACGGAAACGTCTCCTCCACTGAAAACGCATCACTGAAAATCCTAAAAAAATCTAGAAATAATGCGAGCACCAGAACTTGAATCTTGGGGATACCAGGGTCTCTCTAAACATCCAACCACAGATTGATTCGCACTTGAGGTTGGTGTTGGTGTGTATGTTGATGGCTATAAGTAACTTTTTTCCTTTTGCGTTCCCGCTGTTTCATTTTGCCTGCAAGTAGCTGTCGTGCACGTCATATTCGGGAACGGTGCTAGCTACTGTAGTGCACGTCACGACCGTGGGCGTTACACATGTTGCCTTGATGTCGCAGTGAAGAACGGCCCTGCTGCCTGCCGGAGAAGCAAGCGTGCGTAAAGAGGAGATAGGCTTGAGGGTGGAGAAGATCTTCAAGGTGGCTCGCAGGTCATTAGAGCATCAACGACCGGATTTGGCAAATCTAACCTTCAAACGTCCGCACACGCGTCTGGATACGTTCACGGACACTGATCAATCAAGCCTTAAATTTTCACATCTGCATTCGGATAACTCATAGTAGAAATCTTAAATCAATACAAAAGCATGAAAGAAAGAAAAAAATCTTACGTACTATATAGATCAACTATTCTACTCCTCTTCGGAGATGTCCACTATCTTCGTGCCTGGCGCCGGGTACATCGGCGGCAGCCGCAGCTCCGGCTCCTGCGCTCCTCTGTGGCGGCCTGCGCATCCATCTCCGCTTCGACCTCGTCGAAGAGGGCGTCGGTCGCCGCCCGTTCCTGCCAGATGAACGCCGATTGGCCTTCATATAGGCCCCATCTTTGATGGACTCCAGGATGGCCTACTGCTCCGCTTTCCCGTCCGCTTTGGCGACGGCGAACTCCGCCTCTGCCTGCTCCATTTTGAAGCTCAGAGCCGTCGCCACCTCCTGCTCTGCCTCCTCCTCCTCCTCCTTCGGAGTCGGCTGCTTCTCCTCTCCCTCCCCCTCCTCCTCCGCCTACCCCTCCTCCTCCTCCGGCTCCGGCGAGTCCGGAGGCAGCCCGACAGTGATGCGGGCGGCGCGCCTTGCCCGGATTCCCCGCTGGATCTCGTACCGGCGCTCCAACGTGAGCATGGCGTAGATGGTTATCTTCTTCCGGACCATGGCGAAGCCGATGAGCGTGGGAAGAGAGCCGAAGTGGGAGAGAGGAGGTGGATGGGTTCGGGCTGGCGGCACGGAGAGGGAGGAGGTGGGTGGGATAGGGTTGGGGGACGCCAGCCGGCTTAAATAGCCGGATTTGGCCTCGAGTACCGAGCCAGACTGGCACCATGCGATGTTCACACCCCATTAGAGGAGACGTTCGTCGGATCGTCGGGTATCCTGGCAATTCCACGTGAGACCCCAATGTCAGTCGGACTTGGTCGGGCGTGCCCAGGCGCACCATATTCGTTCCATATTTGTGCTGGATATAAGGCCCGTTTGAGGCGCGGTCGAATTTTCGTGACCGAACGACCCGCTCAGACGTTTGAGGCCGGTTTATGGCGCCGGACTGTTAGATTTCTTTCCTTTTCCGGCGTAAGCATGCTTCCTTTTGTGTTGTGTGTGTTAGGTGGTCCCTGTACTGGTTTGGTGCTGGTTCTTGCTGTAGGCGTTTGGTGTTGGTGGGCTGGAGTCAGTGTTGCCACCCCACTGCTGAATGTGGGTGGTTGTAGTCTGGTGCACGTACTTGTCTTGGTTGTTTTTAGTCCTTGTTGTTTCTCATGCACAGTGGTGTCCCCAGTATGCTTGACTGTTGGCTTTTGTATAATCTGGACTTAGATGCCTTTCCTGTTGCGTCTAAAAAAGGAGCGGACCAACTGAGATTGAGATAAAGAGTATCGATTGCTCGTTCCAGTGCACTGCTGTAACTGTAAGCCAGTTTTACGCTTTCTATAAAAAGCTTGGCAGTGTCGAGGTGGCCGGTTAAGCAAGCATCTGTCTAGCTCAAGCCTCGTTCAAACTATTCCCTGCCTTGATTGATTAATTGGCTGGCAGAAGGGGATCGGACAAAGGACTGAAGATCATGGGTCCATATCATCTCAAAGGATATATTCCCACTCTCTCCATCCGCATCCTCTTATTTTTAATTATCATCAATCACATCCACCTTCTTCTTCCCCTACACGCCTTACGTGCCCTGCGTATATAATGGAAGCAACGGAGGGAGCACCACCGGGCAACACAGCACGTACGGCGCTTTACTGAGAACAAGCTAGGAAGAAGGATCGGTCGACGATGGCGTCTGCTGCTGCGCTCCCGGAGGCGGCGGCGGTCCAGCCCCAGCCCAAGAAGAAGAGCAATTTCAAGTACGCCTGCACGTGCGCCCTCTCCGCTTCCATGGCCACCGTCGTCCTCGGCTATGGTACCTACCTCCTACATTTCCAATATACGCACCAAAGCCAACGCCCATCTTCTTCCTTCCGCCATGCATAACTGATCGGATGTCCAGACGTCGGGGTGATGAGCGGGGCGTCGCTGTACATCAAGGAGGACCTGCGGCTGACGGACGTGCAGGTGGAGATCATGATGGGCATCCTCAGCGTCTACGCGCTCCTCGGCTCCTTCGCCGGCGCCAGGACGTCCGATTGGATCGGCCGCCGCTACACCGTCATCATCGCCGCCGCCATCTTCTTCGCCGGCTCCTTGCTCATGGGCTTCGCCGTCAACTACGTCATGTTCATGTTCGGCCGCTTCGTCTGCGGCATGGGCGTCGGCTTCGCCATCATGGTCGCGCCCGTCTACACGGCCGAGGTGGCCCCGGCCTCCACCCGCGGCCTCCTCACCTCCTTCACCGAGGTCTTCATCAACGTCGGCATCCTCCTCGGCTACGTCTCCAACTTCGCCTTCGCGCGCCTCCCGCCCCACCTCAACTGGCGCATCATGCTCGGCATCGGCGCCCTCCCCTCCGCCTTGCTCGCGCTCATGGTGCTCGGCATGCCGGAGTCGCCCCGGTGGCTCGTCATGAAAGGCCGCCTTGCGGACGCCAGGGTCGTGCTGGAGAAGACCTCCGACACGCCAGAGGAGGCCGTGGAGCGCCTTGACCAAATCAAGGCTGCCGCCGGCATCCCCCACGACCTTGACGGCGACGTGGTCGCCGTGCCCAAGAGAAAAGGCGGCAACGAGAAGCAGGTGTGGAAGGAGCTCATCTTCTCGCCCACCCCGGTCATGCGCCGCATACTGCTCGCGGCGCTCGGCGTCCATTTCTTCCAGCAGGCGACGGGCTCCGACTCGGTCGTGCTCTACAGCCCACGCGTGTTCAAGAGCGCCGGCATTACCGGCGACAACCACCTGCTCGGCGTCACGTGCGCCATGGGGGTCACCAAGACTCTCTTCATCCTTTTGGCCACCTTCCAAATCGACCGTGTCGGCCGGCGGCCGCTGCTGCTCACCAGCACCGCCGGCATGCTCGTCTGTCTCATCGGCCTCGGGACGGGCCTCACCGTCGTGGGTCAGCACCCGGACGAGAAGATCACGTGGGCAATCGGCCTGTGCATCGCCTCCACCTTGGCCTACGTGTCCTTCTTCTCCATGGGCCTCGGCCCCATCACCAGCGTCTACGTCTCCGAGGTCTTCCCGCTCCGGGTGCGCGCGCTCGGCTTCGCGCTCGGCGTCGCCTGCAACCGCGTCACCAGTGCCGCCATCTCCATGACCTTCCTCTCCTTGTCCAAGGCCATCACCATCGGCGGCAGCTTCTTCCTCTACGCCGGCCTCGCCGCGCTCGGCTGGCTTTTCTTCTACGCCTTCGTTCCGGAGACGCGCGGGCAGCCGCTCGAGGACATAGGGAAGCTTTTCGGCATGAAGGACGCCGCCGTCGAGGACGACGACGACACCGCCACCAAAGACAAGCAGGTGAAAGCAGCTGTGGAGATGAACTAGCTAATCGTACGGCCGGGGAGCGGTTGGTTTCTCTAACATGCATGCATGCATGGACGGATGACCATCCATTGGGGGTTCTTTTGAGTTCCCTGCTACTTCTTTCTTGGGTTTTTGATAAAATTTGTCCTGTTTTCGGGATGTTTCATTGTGTTTTTTATTTTTCCACCAAAGTGTATCAGAATGTTTTGTCGCCTACTGACAAATAAGAGTGTGTTTGTCTTACATAATGAGAGTACGTTGTTAGTAGGACAATGTTGTTGGAAAGACCCAACTAATGACACACTACGAGATCACATCGTCACTCTGTTACTAGTATAATCATATCAAGTGTTAGGATATACTCACGTCTTTAGACCATGAGAATGCCGTCTACCTTCATGTCAGCCAGTTACTCTGGGTTGTCAAACGTTACCCGTAACTGGGTAATTATAATGGAACTTCTAGGTATATCGGAAAAACAAGTCTAGGACTCGATAGTTCAAGACTCAGATTTGTTCCTTCGATGATGGAGAGATATTCTCTGGGCCATATCTATATTACGGTATCCACCATCATTTGGCCAGATACAGCGTGAAATAATCACGGGATACCGGAAAACGATAACGAGAAAAGAGAACAAAACTAGTAACAAGGATAACTTGGTATTGTGATTTAGTTATTGCTTCACAAGGATACCAAAAAAAGTCTTTGCCTCGGGTTTTGTTATGTATCACAAAGCAAAAGTAATTGTGTACACAAGCAAAAATTGTGCTCAATAAATATATTCGTGTGTATGTCGGAATCAATATGGGTGTCCAGATCCCGCTATTGATTATTGACCAAAAGATGTTCCAGGTCATGTCTGCATATTACCGAACCTGCGGGGTCACACGTTTAATGGCCATCAGTTTTTTAAGTACTAGGAGGTGTTAAGAGTACGAGAGAAATGCAGCAAAAATGCTC
This sequence comes from Triticum aestivum, assembly GCF_018294505.1. Classification (NCBI taxonomy): domain Eukaryota; kingdom Viridiplantae; phylum Streptophyta; class Magnoliopsida; order Poales; family Poaceae; genus Triticum; species Triticum aestivum. The sequence continues at coordinate 486,654,827 of NC_057796.1, forward strand.
CAGAAATATCAAAGGTGTTTCGAAGAGGTTTCAGAAGTGTTTTGGAGTAAACCGAAAGTGTTCCAGCAATACCGAGAAGGTCCCAACTAGCATGGAAGGCACTGGATGTGTCATGCCTACGGCTGTGACGTGCACTGCACCAACGACCACCTCAAACACTAGCATCGACCCCAACCTGTCACGAGGTCATGAACCAAACTATGGTTGGATGGTTAGAAGGACAGTAGTATTCCCAGTCCACCAGAATTGACCACCTGTGTCTGGACTGGCGGCCCAGCCCATGTAACGTTCTCTCCTGCTTGAACCCTAGAGTGTTCTAACTAGTATCTAGAGCCCAAAAAACAGTATCTAAAGCCATCATTCCTAGCGGTTCCTCCCTCGATTTGTAATTCAGACGAGAGGTTCGCGGTTGATTAGTTCGGTGGATGTAATACCGCTCTGAGGTCGACCGACTTGAATCGAGTGACCGGATCAAGACGTCGCACCGAAAACCACCTCCCAGTTCCAAGAGCGAGTCTCGAAGACCATGGCGGAGGTGGTGGCGCATAGCACTGAATCTACTATGCCGATGGAGCAAATATTGGACAGGCTCATCGAACTCATCGGTGCAAAAAGCACTAGAAACAGACTGCTTGTATTGCTTGGTTGATAAGGCGATGCATAGCCCTGAATCCACTGTGCATGCCACTGAACCCACCAAACGTGGACACGGTTTCTATACAGCGGGTTTCATATGTAGCGCATATCGTGTCGGGGAATACACTATGGTTCCTGGTTGTATATACACCTTATATGGAGATTTTTTTAATAATTAAATAAAAAGTCAAAATAGTCCAGAAGTATTTTTAGAATAAACTTGACTTACTTTTGCACTAGCATATAAATTTTCACGAATAAAAAACCAACGTTGACTTCAGAGGAAAAAAGACAAATTTTATTTGCTATTATAGGTCACTATTCACACTATTTTGGCCAAATTTTTGTCTTCTTTAAAAAGAAGTCAAAGGGGATTTTTTTTTGGAATTTTTCTCACAAATACAATGGAAGGTCAAGTTTATTTCAAAAACATTTTCAGATTTTTTTGACTTTTTGTTGATTACTAATTTTTTCATATAGGGTGTAGATACGCCCATAAACTAAAGGGAAATATTTGCCATCGGCGCGCCGGCCGAACGTCGCGCCGGTCGCGTGCGAGGCGTACGATCAAGCTTCATCATACGGCCACAGCTAGCTCCCGCAAGTGCCACGTGTTGGTAGGACCCACTCACCGCTCAAACCACTCCTACCTTATCTCTTCAGAACCAGTTATTTCTCATCCTTTTTCTTGGTAGACAGCCATGGGCGACATCCATCCCGCTCTCGCTACCCAACCCGTGCGGCACGGCCATGGGCGCCGTGGCAGGGAAGACTAGGGTGCATGGGGCTGCTCGGCGCTGCTGCACGGGAGGTGCCGGGCGTTGCTGTAGAGTAGACGGAGGAAGGGGAAGAGGTGAATCGGGGAAGGTACAACCATGGCGGCGGGGGGAACTGCGAACGGCGGCGCTCGGCGCTACAGCCGCAACGACAGAAGCTACATCCGGTGGCGCGTGGAGCTGCAACCATGGCGGCGACTGGGAGCTACGACGCCGACGATGCTGGAACCGGCCAGTTTTTTTGCTGGAACGGGCGACAGGAGGTGCTACAACCGTGGCAGCAAAATGTTGGAACCAACAGCCATGGCCTCCAGCAGGTTTTTTTTTTGCGTCTACCAGCCATTGTTTTTGCTCGAACCTTTAAGCATTTTTGCTGGAACCAGCGATTTTCATGCATGCGAGTACAGAAGTATTTTTTTGCTGGGATTGCAATTTTTGGTGCAGCCGCCGGTGAGAAAGTTTGTTTCAACCACCCATCTTTTTTGCTAGAAGCATCAGAATTTTTTGCTACCACCTTGTTTTGTTTTGTATTTTGCTGTAACCAGCCTAAAATTTTGCTACCAACGTCTTTCGATTTTGCTGAAACCGACATTTTTTTCTGCTTCAATCAACTAACTGAAGATTTTTGTTGCTTTCAATTTCTTTGCTAGATGAGGAACCGGCTTTTTAAAAAGCTTCAACCATGTACTGGGAAGCTGCAACCGCATGCACGAGAGCTGCAAGCCGTCTACACCGGAGCTACAACCAGAGGCGCCGGTCGCCGGCGAGGCTGCAAGCACGAGCACTCGGAGCTGTAGCCGACGGCGATGTATGTTGGACTGGAGATGATGTGTGCTTCAACGACGGGAGATTGAAACCTGCTACGAGGTCCGGCGAGCGGCATCAATAGAGGGGGCGTTGCTGGCCGTGAAGCGTGGCGGCAGTGATTTTTCTTTTGCGACCTGCGCGACGAGGTGATGCGAACCCGGGATGCCGAAGGTCTGCGGCGGCGACGATGGTGACTAGCGGTGCGGGAGCCGCGGGCGCATGCCCGGTGGCACATCGGTTGGTGCGTGCGGGCTGCACTTTGTTCACGATCCACTTTTTCCAGATAGGGAAAATCAGTGCGTGGAAACGTTAACGTTGACTTTGTGCTATGATTATCTAACGGCCATCAGCACATTAATCTAATGATTTAAAACGGGCCGACCGAAAGTTTCCGCCGGCGCACCGACGCCTATCACCCGCCTAAACTAAAAGTTCCCCTCCATATCGCGTCCGTCGTTCCACCCACCAGACTGCTTGTATTGCCCCGTATAACAACTACTCCCCGTATTTCAGCTCTGACTGTATTTCAGCTGGTGGGCCACCTTTACTGGCACGCGTGACATATGACACCCACCTCTCCCATCTCTCTTTCACACCAACAGCTTAATCCGGACAGGGGCGCATGCGCGTGGTACTACTACTTCTCTCGAAAGCCTGCATGCGTGCTTGTATTTTATTCATATAGTACGCGATGCTGCTTCGAGCTGGATGCCAAGGTAGGCACTACCGTCACATCAACTTCTCGCAGAATCTCCACTCGTTCGGCCCCACAGAGGCTTGAAATAGCGTCGCCTGAGGCGTGCCGACAAAAGAATCGACGTGGGACGGTCGATTTCCCAACCGCCGTCCAAGACCGCCCCAGACACCGTATTTTAAAAATTAAACTCGGTCGAAATTCGGCCAAACGCAACACAAATTCGGCCAAACTAGAAGATTTTATTGATATTTATAAAAAAACTGAAAACATAAGTTTAAAAACAACTAAATACTACTACTAGAAGACGCCGCTGCCGCCCGCCTCCTACAAGCCAAGCAACCTGTACATCTTGGTGTAGTTGTCGCCATCGTCGTCGTCGCCGCCGTCCCTACTGCACCCCTGACCAGCGTCGCCGATGCGTGGGGGGTTGGACGGCCCAAGCGCCTCCTCGTCGCTGTCGTCGAGGATGACGATGCCACCCTCCTCATGTCCGCGGCGCCGAGCGGCGATCTCGTCGAGGGCGCGGCGCTGGCACGCCACCTGCTCGCGGACGTAGTCCTCCCACGCCCATTTGAGGGTGGTCTCGTTGATAACCCATAAGTATAGGGGATCGCAACAGTTTTCGAGGGTAGAGTATTCAACCCAAATTTATTGATTCGACACAAAGGAAGCCAAAGAATATTCTCAAGTATTAGCAGCTGAGTTGTCAATTCAACCACACCTGAAAGATTTAATATCTACAGCAAAATATTTAGTAGCAAAGTAGTATGGAAATAACGGTAACGGTGGCAAAATAACAGTAGCGGTTTTGTAGCAATTGTAACAGTGGCAACGACAAAATAACGTAGCAAATATCAATATGTGAAAAGCTCGTAGGCAATGGATCAATGATGGATAATTATGTCGGATGGCATTCATCATGCAACAGCTATAACCTAGGGTGACACATAACTAGCTCCAATTCATCAATATAATGTAGGCATGTATTCCGAATATAGTCATACGTGCTTATGGAAAAGAACTTGCATGACATTTTTTGTCCTACCCTCCCATGACAGCGGGGTTCTAATGGAAACTAAAGGATATTAAGGTCTCCTTTTAGTAGAGAACTGGACCAAAGCATTAGCACTTAGTGAATACATGAACTCCTCAAACTACGGTAATCACCGGAAATAATCCCAATTATTATCACCTTTGGGTATGCGGATCATAACTCGTAATAGGTGTCTACAACTTGCAAGATAGGATCAAGAACACATATATATTCATGAATACATAATAGGTTCAGATCTGAAATCATGGCACCTGGACCCTAGTGACAAGCATTAAGCATAGCAAAGTCATAGCAACATCAATCTCAGAACATAGTGGATACTAGGGATCAAACCCTAACAAAACTAACTCGATTACATGATAGATCTCATCCAACCCATCACCGTCCAGCAAGCCTACGATGGAATTACTCACGCACGGCGGTGAGCATCATGAAATTGGTGATGGAGGATGGTTGATGATGACGACGGCGACGAATCCCCATCTTCGGAGCCCCGAACGGACTCCAGATCTTCCCTCCCGATGAAGAACAGGAGGTGGCGGCGGCTCCGTATCGTAAAACGCGATGAATCCTTCTCTCTGATTTTTTTCTCCCCGAACGTGAATATAAAGTTGGAGTTAGGGTCGGAGGAGGTCCAGGGGACCCACAAGGCAGGGGTGCGCCCTCCACCTTTGTGGACACCTGGTGGGTCCCCTCTGGTTGATTCTTTCACCTTTTTATTTATTTCAAAAATATTCTCCATAAATTTTCACGTCATTCCGAGAACTTTTATTTCTGCACAAAAATAACACCAAGGCAATTCTGCTAAAAACAGCATTAGTCCGGGTTAGTTCCATTCAAATCATGCAAATTAGAGTCCAAAATAAGGGCAAAAGAGTTTGGAAAAGTAGATACGATGGAGACATATCACTTGTCAGTGGCGGCCATGGCCTCGTGCTCCTTCTTGACGGGGAGCAGCCCCGGCTCGGTCTTCGGCTTGACGAGGCGGGAAGAGGGAGGAGAGGGGCCACCGTCGCCCTCATTGATGACGAGGGCGTCGCCACGGGTGCGGCGCTGAAGCGGCGTCTCCTGTGGCTCCGGCTTGGAAGGGCGGAGGGCCGGTGATCCGGAGGACAGGGAGCCCGACGACGAGGAGGTCGCCGTCTCCATTTGCCGCGGCGTCCAAGAGCTGCCGCGGCGGCGAGAGAAGGTGGGGACTCCGGGTACTCCAACTGCGGCGTGTTGCCGGCCTTGATGTGCTCGAGGACGGCTTCGAGGGTGCGGTCGGGAAGGCCCCACCATCGGCGCCGCCCCTCGAAGTTGTGCGGCCGCGGGTCTCGATGCCGTTTGAGAGGCGAGCTGGTCGGCGTGGCGGCGTTCGAAGTACGCCGTCCACAGCGCGTTGCTGTCGGGGGCGTACCTCAGCTCGTTCCGCGCTTGCTCCGGCAGCGAGGACCGGATGCGCACTATCTCGGCGCGCCGGGTAGTGCCGGTGGGTGGTGGTGGCATCGGGACTCCGCCGGCGCTCAGCTTCCACGTGCCCGACACCCGCATGTCCGGCGGCGCTGGGTAGTCGGCCTCGTAGAGGAGGCGTGCCTCATCCTCGTGCAGGTGGCGGCAGCCGAAGCCGTTGGCCACCGCACCATCGCCTGGGTAGCGCTCGACCATGTTCGTCGGCGGGGGAGAGAGGAGAGCAGAGACGCATCGGCGGTGAGAGGGGGAGACAGTTCTGTGGCGATGGAGCGTGCGCTCTCCGGCAAGGGAGGGAGACTTTTATAGCCAGGCGTGGGCGGCGAGAGGGCGGCCGCCGTGCGTACGCGTGGCGGGAGAGGGCGGGACGCGCGTCGCGGCGCGCGCCTTCACTGCGCCGCCCGTGAGGCGTCAATGGAAGGCTGACCGGCGCGGCAGCGCGATAGCCTTCGCATTGATTCCCCACGGAAACCGAGGCGATGAGGACGACGACGCGCCGGGTCACTGACTGGGCGGACCTGCTAGGCTTTCGCGCCAAAACTATTTTCCCCGATGCCCCGGGCGCCCCCCAGCGCGCCGGGTTCGGTCTGAGTCCGCCGGCGCCAAATTCGGCCCTAACCAGCGAAAAATGGGTTTCTAGAAGCGCGGCTGGGCCGATTATTCGGTGCCGGCGATAAAATAGGGCGTTGGAGGCTTGTTGGGGGTGCGGCTGGAGATGCTCTTACCACCATAGCACGGTAGTTAGGCGAGTCAGGCGAGTACAGTGTTCTTGTCATCTGCTACGGCCATCTGCCATTACCACAAGCTTGACGCAGCTAAGTGCAAGGTATATATGGCCTAAGTGCCACTGCCACTCAAACTGATGTACTCCGCTAGTTAGATACAGCCTCACCTGTTTCCGCAAAAAAAATAAAAAAATACAGCCTCCCCTGGGACACGGATTATTTGCTCCTGGGCTCAAATACACCTGCATGAACAGTAAATTTTGAAAATAATAATAAAAAGAATCAAATAAATCTGATTTTTTGTGTGGACGAACATCAACAAATGTTCTAACATCCTGCAAGTTTTCACCTTGAAAAGACATCCGTGGAGGTCTATACGACAAAAAATCAGGAGTACATTTTGAGCATTCATTTTCGGTTTTTTGTCACGCATGCACGCACGCACGCACGCACGCGCGCGCGCGCGCACACACACACCCCACTACGGATGTCTTTTCGTGGCCAAATTTTGCGGTGTTATAATACTTGGTTGATGTTCATCCATGAAATATTTCAGATTTTTTTTACTATTTTAGACTGGGGATCTCGTGTGGTCTTGAACCGCGGTTCTTCGCCAAAAGTTCATTGGATCTTGCGAGTAGTGATGGCAATGGGTACCCATTACCCACGTACCCTGCAGGTAAAAACCCTATTAGGGTAAGGGTATGGGACAAACGTTACCCATGGGTATATAAATAGGCTAATCTCAAACCCATCGGGTAGAGCGGGTACGGGTATGGGATCACATAACCCATACCGCATGCCCCTGTACCCTTATAAAATCTAACGAATATTGACAAATTACCTCTACACTTTCTCGTGAGTTTGTCAACTTAAAATATATGACTATGTGCTACTATTTATGACTATGTGTTGATGTTTACAAGAAAGTGTTGATTTTATAGGATGTGTTGTTGTTTATAAGTATATATTGATGTTATCATGTGTTGTTGTTTATAAATTGTGATTATATGTTCTTGTTTATATGGCCGCATGCATCTTTCAGATGCAGAGGCCGGGGTTTATCCTCCTTAAAAAAAGATATGTTGTTGTTTATAATTATATGTTGCTCAAATTAATGTTATTCAAACATGGTTACTTTTACCCGCAGGTATCCATTTACCCTGTCGGGTGATGGGTATGGGAAATAATTGCACCCACTAGCGGGTACGGGTACGGGTGATGGGTAAGATCAAATGGGACGGGTAACGGTATGGGGTGGCCCTACCCGTACCCAAACCCTGCGGGTGCATGCCATCCCTACTTGTGAGATGTGAGGCTGCATAGAGGATCTAGAATGGAGGAGATAGTGCAACCGGAGGGCCCATTAATGTAGGACATGTTTGGTTACTTGCATGGATTTTTGAGTATTTGCATATATGACCGAGTTGGGACAGGCTGAGCAAATACAGGCTAAAACCCCTGTTCTGCACATAGCTTGGTAGGCTGCATATTGGTTGGTTGCATTAGGCAAGCAACTTTGGTCTTGTGTTTGGTAGCCCGTGTTGGATGGTTTGATGCATAGGCACGGTGTTTGGTTGCATACACTGGATGTGATTAAAACTTAACTTCTACACACGACATGCGAAGTTAAACTAGAGTGTCTCGGCGCTTGTGATGGACGGCGGCCGCAGCACCGCGTCCAACGTGACGAGCACAGAGTCGTGGGCGAGCGATCGTGTCGGAGACGCGACAAAGCAGTTGCTAGCGTCGTCTCCACAGGCTTTTAACTCTATATAAAAGTTATTAGAAATCCAACATTTTGATCGGTCCACTTGGCTTCAATTTCAATGTTAGATTTTTGCTCTAGACTTTCCAAACGTGTGTACCACGTAGGAAAATTGAAAAACTCTAACCACCGACAATGTTACACGCACAGCCCAGACAGTGGCTAGGGGGAGAACCTTATAACATCTTCAGGGAGCCGCCACCGCCGCCTTGCCTTCTTGAGCCCTAAATCTTAATCTCTGAGTGCATGCATGGGGAGCTGCTAAGTGGCCTCCGCTCGCCTCGAATCCATTCGGAGAAAGGGGGAAGGATATGGGATGGTTTGAGTACAAAGAATCATCACATTTGGGGCTAGATCTCATATACCACTAGCCTTACTAACAATCATAATAAAACAATCAAAATTAAGACAAGGTTGTAATACATAGCACAAATTTGTAGCTAAACGTGTTCTAACATCGAATCTGACCAATGGGACCCACTTATCATGATGACATGGCATGTACACACAGATAGTTTATTTGTTTCGAGGTCCCACTTGTCATCTTGCCATCTTATTTCTCTCTTCCCCTTGTTTGTCCATGAGAAGCCAGACACCGACGAAAGGGCAGGCGAACATGGGGAGGCAGGGGGCGATTGGGGAACCCAATGCTTACTCTCCCCTTCCTCCCCACTGCTTTGTCCTGCTGCAGGTTGAAGCACCGCTAGAGACTGGAGCAACGCTGTTAGGATTTGGGAGAGAAAGAGAGGAGGAAAAAACGAAAGAAGATGGAAGGATGACAGGTGGGATCCGTGGCCAAATCATCAAATTATCTATGTTTAACATTTTTCAAATGCATGATTAACACTTTTAAAAATATCTAATCTACGTTAATCATGATGTATAACCAAATATTTTCAAATGTACTTGTTTCCACCATACATTTTTAAACTTGTTTCCACAGACATACTTGTTTCCATAGACATATTATATATTAAACTTGTTTCCACGGTTCGATATTTGAACACATGATTAAGAGATAAAACATTTTGAATAAACAGATCTACTAAAAAAGAGAAAACTCTCAGATTGCGACAAGTGGCTGTTGGGGAACGTAGTAATTTCAAAAAATTTCCTACGCACACGCAAGATCATGGTGATGCATAGCAACGAGAGGGGAGAGTGTTGTCCACGTACCCTCCTAGACCGAAAGCGGAAGCGTTAGCACAACGCGGTTGATGTAGTCGTACGTCTTCACGATCCGACCGATCAAGTACCGAACGCATGACACCTCCGAGTTTAGCACACGTTCAGCCCGATGACGTCCCTCGAACTCCGATCCAGCAGAGTGTTGAGGGAGAGTTTCGTCAGCACAACGGCGTGGTGACGATGATGATGTTCTACCGACGCAGGGCTTCGCCTAAGCACCGCTACAGTATTATCGAGGTGGACTATGGTGGAGGGGGGCACCGCACACGGCTAAAAGATCAAATCAATTGTTGTGTCTCTAGGGTGCCCCCTGCCCCCGTATATAAAGGAGCAGGGGGGGAGGTGCTGCCGGCCAGGAGGAGGCGCGCCAGGAGGAGTCCTACTCCTAACGGGAGTAGGACTCCCTCCCTTCCTTGTTGGATTAGGAGAAAGGGGGAAAGAGAAGGGAGAGAGGAAGGAAGGGGGGGGGGCGCCCCCTCTCCTTGTCCTATTCGGACTAGAGGGGGAGGGGCGCGCGGCCCTGCCATAGTCGCCTCTCCTCTTCTCCACTAAGGCCCACTATGGCCCATTAAGCCCCCGGGGGGTTCCGGTAACCCCTCGGTACTCCGGTAAAATCCCGATTTCACCCGGAACACTTCCGATATCCAAATATAGGCTTCCAATATATCAATCTTCATGTCTCGACCATTTCGAGACTCCTCGTCATGTCCGTGATCACATCCGGGACTCCGAACAACCTTCGGTACATCAAAACTTATAAACTCATAATATAACTGTCATCGAAACTTTAAGCGTGCGGACCCTACGGGTTCGAGAACTATGTAGACATGACCGAGACACGTCTCCGGTCAATAACCAATAGCGGAACCTGGATGCTCATATTGGTTCCCACATATTCTACGAAGATCTTTATCAGTCAGACCGCATAACAACATACGTTGTTCCCTTTGTCATCGGTATGTTACTTGCCCGAGATTCGATCGTCGGTATCTCAATACCTAGTTCAATCTCGTTACCGGCAAGTCTCTTTACTCATTCCGTAATACATCATCCCGCAACTAACTCATTAGTCGCAATGCTTGCAAGGCTTAAGTGATGTGCATTACCGAGTGGGCCCAGAGATACCTCTCCGACAATCGGAGTGACAAATCCTAATCTTGGAATACGCCAACCCAACAAGTACCTTCGGAGACACCTGTAGAGCACCTTTATAATCACCCAGTTACGTTGTGACGTTTGGTAGCACACAAAGTGTTCCTCCGGTAAACGGGAGTTGCATAATCTCATAGTCATAGGAACATGTATAAGTCATGAAGAAAGCAATAGCAACATACTAAACGATCGAGTGCTAAGCTAACAGAATGGGTCAAGTCAATCACATCATTCTACTAATGATGTGATCCCGTTAATCAAATGACAACCCATGTCTATGGCTAGGAAACATAACCATCTTTGATCAACGAGCTAGTCAAGTAGAGGCATACTAGTGACACTCTGTTTGTCTAAGTATTCACACAAGTATTATGTTTCCGATTAATACAATTCTAGCATGAATAATAAACATTTATCATGATATAAGGAAATAAATAATAACTTTATTATTGCCTCTAGGGCATATTTCCTTCAGTCTGCCACTTGCACTAGAGTCAATAATCTAGATTACACAGTAATGATTCTAACACCCATGGAGTCTTGGTGTTGATCATGTTTTGCTCGTGGAAGAGGCTTAGTCAATGGGTCTGCAACATTCAGATCCGTATGTATCTTGCAAATTTCTATGTCTCCCACCTGGACTAGGTCCCGGATGGAATTGAAGCGTCTCTTGATGTGCTTGGTTCTCCTGTGAAATCTGGATTCCTTCGCTGATAACCCACAAGTATAGGGGATCGCAACAGTTTTCGAGGGTAGTGTATTCAACCCAAATTTATTGATTCGACACAAGGGGAGCCAAAGAATATTCTCAAGTATTAGCAGTTGAGTTGTCAATTCAACCACACCTGGATAACTTAGTATCTGCAGGAAAGTATTTAGTAGCAAAGTAATATGATAGTAGTGGTAACGGTAGCAAAAGTAACGGTAGCAAAAGTAATATTTTTGGTCTTTTGTAGTGATTGTAACAGTAGCAACGGAAAAGTAAATAAGCGAAGAACAATATGTGAAAAGCTCGTAGGCATTGGATCGGTGATGGAGAATTATGCCGGATGCGGTTCATCATGTAACAGTCATAACATAGGGTGACATAGAACTAGCTCCAATTCATCAATGTAATGTAGGCATGTATTCCGAATATAGTCATACGTGCTTATGGAAAAGAACTTGCATGCCATCTTTTGTCCTACCCTCCCGTGGCAGCGGGGTCCTAATGGAAACTAAGGGATATTAAGGCCTCCTTTTAATAGAGTACCGGAACAAAGCATTAACACATAGTGAATACATGAACTCCTCAAACTATGGTCATCACCGGGAGTGGTCCCGATTATTGTCACTTCGGGGTTGCCGGATCATAACACATAGTAGGTGACTATAGACTTGCAAGATAGGATCAAGAACTCACATATATTCATGAAAACATAATAGGTTCAGATCTGAAATCATGGCACTCGGGCCCTAGTGACAAGCATTAAGCATAGCAAAGTCATAGCAACATCAATCTCAGAACATAGTGGATACTAGGGATCAAACCCTAACAAAACTAACTCGATTACATGATAGATCTCATCCAACCCATCACCGTCCAGCAAGCCTACGATGGAATTACTCACGCACGGCGGTGAGCATCATGAAATTGGTGATGGAGGATGGTTGATGATGACGACGGCGACGAATCCCCCTCTCCGGAGCCCCGAACGGACTCCAGATCAGCCCTCCCGAGAGGTTTTAGGGCTTGGCGGCGGCTCCGTATCGTAAAACGCGATGAATCCTTCTCTCTGATTTTTTTCTCCCCGAAAGTGAATATATGGAGTTGGAGTTGAGGTCGGTGGAGCGTCAGGGGGCCCACGAGGTAGGGGGCGCGCCCAGGGGGCAGGCGCGCCCCCACCCTCATGGACAGGGTGTGGGCCCCCTGACGTGGATTTTTCTTCCAGTATTTTTAATATTTTCCAAATAGATGTTCCGTGGAGTTTCAGGTCATTCCGAGAACTTTTGTTTCTGCACATAAATAACACCATGGAAAGTCTGCTGAAAACAGCGTCAGTCCGGGTTAGTTCCATTCAAATCATGCAAGTTAGAGTCCAAAACAAGGGCAAAAGTGTTTGGAAAAGTAGATACGACGGAGACGTATCAACTCCCCCAAGCTTAAACCTTTGCTTGTCCTCAAGCAATTCAGTTGATAAACTGAAAGTGATAAAGAAAAACTTTTACAAACTCTGTTTGCTCTTGTTGTTGTAAATATGTAAAGCCAGCATTCAAGTTTTCAGCAAAGATTATGACTAACCACATTCACAATAACTCTTAGGTCTCATGTTTACTCATATCAATGGCATAATCAACTAGCGAGCAATAATAATAAATCTCGGATGACAACACTTTCTCAAAACAATCATGATATGATATAACAAGATGGTATCTCGCTAGCCCTTTCTGAGACCGCAAAACATAAATGCAGAGCACCTTTAAAGATCAAGGACTGACTAGACATTGTAATTCATGGTAAAAGAGATCCAGTCATAGTCATACCCAATATAAATTAATAGTAATGGATGCAAATGACAGCAGCGCTCTCCAGCTAGTGCTTTTTAATAAGAGGGTGATGACTCAACATAAAAGTAAATAGATAGGCCCTTCGCAGAGGGAAGCAGGGATTTGTAGAGGTGCCAGAGCTCGGTTTTGAAATAGAGATAAATAATATTTTGAGCGGCATACTTTCATTGTCAACATAACAACCAAGAGATGGCGATATCTTCCATGCTACACACATTATAGGCGGTTCCCAAACAGAATGGTAAAGTTTATACTCCCCCTCCACCAACAAGCATCAATCCATGGCTTGCTCGAAACAACGAGTGCCTCCAACTAGCAACAGTCCCAGGGGGAGTTTTGTTTGCAATTATTTTGATTTAGTTTGCATAAAGCATGGGACTGGGCATCCCGGTGACCAGCCATTTTCTCGTGAGTGAGGAGCGGAGTCCACTCCTCTTGAGAATAACCCGCCTAGCATGGAAGATACGGACAACCCTAGTTGATACATGAGCTATTCGAGCATACAAAACAGAATTTCATTTGAAGGTTTAGAGTTTGGCACATACAAATTTACTTGGAACGGCAGGTAGATACCGCATATAGGAAGGTATAGTGGACTCATATGGAATAACTTTGGGGTTTAAGGGATTGGATGCACAAGCAGTATTCCCGCTTAGTACAAGTGAAGGCTAGCAAAAGACTGGGAAGCGACCAACTAGAGAGCGACAACAGTCATGAACATGCATTAAAATTAATAGACATTGAGTACAAGCATGAGTAGGATATAATCCACCATGAACATAAATATCGTGAAGGCTATGTTGATTTGTTTCAACTACATGTGTGAACATGTGCCAAGTCGAGTCACTTAAATCATTCAAAGGAGGATACCACCCCACTATACCACATCACAACCATTTTAATAGCATGTTGGCACGCAAGGTAAACCATTATAACTCATAGCTAATCAAGCATGGCATAAGCAACTATGATCTCTAATTGTCATTGCAAACATGTTTATTCATAATAGGCTGAATCAGGAACGATGAACTAATCATATTTACAAAAACAAGAGAGGTCGAGTTCATACCAGCTTTTCTCATCTCAGTCAGTCCATCATATATCGTCATAATTGCCTTTCACTTGCACGACCGAACGATGTGAATAATAATAAGAGTGCACGTGCATTGGACTAAGCTGGAATCTGCGAGCATTCAATAAACAGGAGAAGACAAGGCAATATGGGCTCTTGGTTAAATCAACAATAATGCATATAAGAGACACTTCAACAATTTTATCATGGTCTTCTCCTAACGACCCCCAAAGAAAAGAAAAGAAATAAAACTATTTACATGGGAAAGCTCCCAACAGGCAAAAAGAAGAACATGAAATCTTTTTGGGTTTTCCTTTTTAATTACTACTAATTTTTTTGGTTTTTCTTAAGGTTTATTAAACACACAAGAAGAAAGCAAGAAAAATAAAATAAACTAGCATGGATATTACAGTGAAAGAGTATGAGCACCGACATCTAGCAATGAGTGTGTGGACATAAATGTAATGTCGGTGGGAAATACGTACTCCCCAAGGCTTAGGCTTTTGGCCTAAGTTGGTTTATTGCCACGGATGGCCTGGCGGATATCCGTAGTTGTAGCCGGGCTCGTACTGAGATGCAGCGGCTATCGCCTCCTGAGCTGCAGCGTGGCGGCGAGCGGCTTCCGCCCTCCTCTCGTACTCATCTGCCTCCTCTCTGGTAATAACATATCTTCCTTTTGCCTGATAATCAAAGAAGGCAGGAGCAGGGAGAGTAATACGGACAGCACGACGTCTGTCAAATATTAAGCGATACTGGAGAGGTGATTCATTCCTCTCAACAAACTGGTGGTGAACCATAGCATTAAAGTTTAAGTAAGCAGGAGGCAATTCAATATCATCATTACGTATGGTTACACCAAGAAAATCAGCTAAGCGGGTTGCATAATTCCACCAAAGAAATCTCCATTAAATCCATTATTATGCAACCTACGTGCAACAATGGCTCCCAAATTATAAGATTTGTCTCCTAACACAACACTCCTAAGAATACTGAGGTCATGGACACACATATGACATGCTTCATCTTTACCAGTTATGCACCTACCTATGAAGAGAGCAAAATAATGTATAGCAGGAAAATGAATGCTCCCTATGGTAGCTTGTGCTATATCTCTAGATTCCCCCACAGTTATACTAGCAAGAAAATTTCTAAATTCAGATTTGCGGGGTTCACTAGCACTACCCCATTGTGGAAGTTTGCAAGCAGTGGTAAAATCCTCTAAGTCCATCGTATAAGATTTTTCATAAAGATCAAACAGGACAGTTGGAGAATTACGTGAAGATGAAAATTCAAACCTCCTCACAAAGGAACTAGTGAGATAGTGGTACTGGCGGCATTTTCTGCCTCGAAGCTCACAAGATCAGCGTTACGCAAATATGCGTTAAATTCTTCCTTGATTCCCGCTCGATCCATAAAGTTTTCTGAAGGCCATTCACAAGGCCGCACTGGAGCGTCCCTTGGTGGCTCATCGTCAGCATCACGCATTGCAAGCCTGGGTCCTTGCTTCCTTGAAGAACCACCTTGGAACATTTTCCTAAGCATATTTCTTCCTCTGAAAAATTTCTGAAATTTTTAGTAACTTCAAATAAAAGTGAACCAAGCTCAACAAAATTGATAGCAACTACTCCTACAAGTGCCTAGAGACTATATCATGCATTAGAACTACTTGGAACCATATAAATTTGACATGCAAGCTCAAGAACATGGTCACCTAGGCAGCACAAATTTGCAATGAATAGAGCACTAGAACAAAAACTAATTGGACCAATGGAGGAGTCACATACCAAGGAACAATCCCCCCAAGCAGTTTTGTGAGAGGTGCTTTGAGCAAGGAGATCGAAAATCGCAGCAAAATGAGCTAGAACTCGTGCTTGAGCTGGATGGTGATTTTTTGGGAGGAAGAAGAAGTGTGTGGGTGCAGGAATAAGTGGAGGGGGGCCACCATGGGCCCACGAGGCAGGGGGCGCGCCCAGGGGGTAGGGCGCGCCCTCCACCCTCGTGGCCAGGTGCTTGCCCCTCCTGCTGTGTTCTCAGTGCCAGATATTCTCAAATATTCCAGAAAAAATCATATTCCATTTTCAGGGCATTTGGAGAACTTTTATTTTCGGGGTATTTTTATATTGCACGGATAAATCAGAAAACAGACAGAAAAATACTATTTTTACTTTATTTCAACTAAATAACAGAAAGTAGAAGGAGGGTACAGAAAGTTGTGCCTTCTAGTTTCATCCATCTCATGCTCATCAAAAGGAATCCACTAACAAGGTTGATCAAGTCTTGTTAACAAACTCATTCCGAATAACATGGAACCGGAGAAATTTCGAATAACACTATGTTACCTCAACGGGGATATGCACATCCCCAATAATAAGAATATCATATTTCTTCTTGACAGTAGGAAGAGGAAATTCAAAACCTCCAAAATAATCGATGGAATTTTTCCAATAGAGTTGATACTATGAACTTGAGGTTGTTTCCTCGGAAAGTGTACCGTATGCTCATTACCATTAACATGAAAAGTGACATTGCCTTTGTTGCAATCAATAACAGCCCCTGCAGTATTCAAAAAGGGTCGTCCCAGAATAATAGACATACTATCGTCCTCGGGAATATCAAGAATAACATAGTCCGTTAAAATAGTAACGTTTGCAACCACAACAGGCACATCCTCACAAATACCGACAGGTATAGCAGTTGATTTATCAGCCATTTGCAAAGATATTTCAGTAGGTGTCAACTTATTCAAATCAAGTCTACGATATAAAGAGAGAGGCATAACACTAACACCGGCTCCAAGATCACATAAAGCAGTTTTAACATAGTTTCTTTTAATGGAGCATGGTATAGTAGGTACTCCTGGATCTCCATGTTTCTTTGGTATTCCACCTTTGAAAGTGTAATTAGCAAGCATGGTGGAAATTTCAGCTTCCGGTATCTTTCTTTTATTAGTAACAATATCTTTCATATACTTAGCATAAGGATTCATTTTGAGCATATCAGTTAATCGCATACGCAAAAAGATAGGTCTAATCATTTCAGCAAAGCGCTCAAAATCCTCATCATCCTTTTTCTTGGATGGTTTGGGAGGAAAAGGCATGGGTTTCTGAACCCATGGTTCTCTTTCTTTACCGTGTTTCCTAGCAACAAAGTCTCTCTTATCATAACGTTGATTCTTTGATTGTGGGTTATCAAGATCAACAGCAGGTTCAGTTTCTACCTCATTATCATTACTAGGTTGAGCATCATCATGAACATCATCATTAGCATTTTCATTAGGTTCATGTTCATTACCAGATTGTGTTTAAGCATCGGAAATAGAAATATCATTTGGATTCTCAGGTGGTTCAGCAATTGGTTCACTAGAAGCATGCAAAGTCCTATCATTTTTCTTTTTCTTCTTTTTAGAAGGACTAGGTGCATCAATATTATTTCTCTGAGAATCTTGCTCAATTCTCTTAGGGTGGCCTTCAGGATACAAAGGTTCCTGAGTCATTTTACCAGTTCTAGTAGCCACTCTAACAGCATAATCATTATTCTTACTATTCAATTCATTGAGCAAATCATTTTGAGCCTTAAGTACTTGTTCTACTTGAGTGGTGACCATAGAAGCATGTTTACTAATGAGTTTAAGTTCACCTTTAACTCTAGACATATAATCACCCAAGTATTCAAGCGTATCGAATTGTATTTCAATTGTCTACCAAAATAAGCATTGAAGTTTTCTTGTTTGACAATAAAATTATCAAACTCATCCAAGCATTGTCTAGCAGACTTATAGTGAGGAATATCACCTTCATCAAATCTATAGAGAGAATTTACCTTTACTACCTGTGTCGGGTTATCAAGACCATGTGCTTCTTCAATAGGTGATGGATTAAGATCATATGTTTCTTCAGCAGGCGGTAAATTAAGACCATGTATTTCTTCAATAGGAGGTAAATTCTTAACATCTTCAGCTTTAATACCTTTTTCTTTCATAGATTTCTTTGCCTCTTGCATATCTTCAGGACTGAGAAATAGAACACCTCTTTTCTTCGGAGTTGGTTTAGGAATAGGCTCAGGAATTGGCTGGAGCTGGCTCAGGAAGTGTCCAATTATTTTCATTTGTCAACATATTATTCAATAGAATTTCAGCTTCATCCGGTGTTCTTTCCCTGAAAACAGAACCAGCACAACTATCCAGGTAATCTCTGGAAGCATCGGTTAGTCCATTATAAAAGATATCAAGTATTTCATTTTTCTTGAGAGGATGATCAGGCAAAGCATTAAGTAATTGGAGAAGCCTCCCCCAAGCTTGTGGGAGACTCTCTTCTTCAATTTGCACAAAATTATATATATCCCTTAAAGCAGCTTGTTTCTTATGAGCAGGGAAATATTTAGCAGAGAAGTAATAAATCATATCCTGGGGACTACGCACACAACCAGGATCAAGAGAACTGAACCATATCTTAGCATCACCCTTTAATGAGAACGGAAATATTTTAAGGATATAAAAGTAGCGAGTTCTCTCATCATTAGTGAACAGGGTGGCTATATCATTTAATTTAGTAAGATGTGCCACAACAGTTTCAGATTCATAGCCATGAAAAGGATCAGATTCAACCAAAGTAATTATATCAGGATCAACAGAGAATTCATAATCCTTATCAGTAACACAGATAGGTGAAGTAGCAAAAGCAGGGTCAGGTTTCATTCTAGCATTAAGAGATTGCTGCTTCCATTTAGCTAATAATTTATTAACATCATATCTATCTTTGCAAGCAAAAATTTCTTTAGCAATTGCTTCATCCATAACATAGCCCTCAGGCACAACATGCAATTCATATTTATTAGGTCGAGAGTCTTCATCATCACTTTCATCAATATTATCAGTTTCAATAATTTCATTCTCTCTAACCCTAGCAAGTTGTTCATCAAGAAATTCACCAAGTGGCACAGTAGTATCAAGCATAGAAGTAGTTTCATCATAAGTATCATGCATAACAGAAGTGACATCATCAATAACATGCGACATATCAGAATGAATAGCAGAAGCAGGTTTAGGTGTCACAAGCTTACTCAAAACAGAAGGTGAATCAAGTGTAGAGCTAGATGGCAGTTCCTTACCTCCCCTCGTAGTTGAGGGATAAATTGTTGTCTTAGCGTCTTTCAAGTTCTTCATAGTGACCAGCAGATATAAATCCCAAGCGACTCAAAGAATAGAGCTATGCTCCCCGGCAACGGCGCTAGAAAATAGTCTTGATAACCCACAAGTATAGGGGATCGCAACAGTTTTCGAGGGTAGAGTATTCAACCCAAATTTATTGATTCGACACAAGGGGAGCCAAAGAATATTCTCAAGTATTAGCAGTTGAGTTGTCAATTCAACCACACCTGGATAACTTAGTATCTGCAGCAAAGTATTTAGTAGCAAAGTAATATGATAGTAGTGGTAACAGTAACAAAAGTAATGGTAGCAAAAGTAATATTTTTGGTGTTTTGTAGTGATTGTAACAATAGCAACGGAAAAGTAAATAAGTGAAGAACACTATGTGAAAAGATCGTAGGCATTGCATCGGTGATGGAGAATTATGCCGGATGCGGTTCATCATGTAACAATCATAACATAGGGTGACACAGAACTAGCTCCAATTCATCAATGTAATGTAGGCATGTATTCCGAATATAGTCATACGTGCTTATGGAAAAGAACTTGCATGACATCTTTTGTCCTACCTCCCGTGGCAGCGGGGTCCTAACGGAAACTAAGGGATATTAAGGCCTACTTTTAATAGTGTACCGGAACAAAGCATTAGCACATAGTGAATACATGAACTCCTCAAACTATGGTCATCACCGGGAGTGGTCCCGATTATTGTCACTTCGGGGTTGCCGGATCATAACTCATAGTAGGTGACTATAGACTTGAAAGATAGGATCAAGAACTCACATATATTCATGAAAACATAATAGGTTCAGATCTGAAATCATGGCACCTGGGCCCTAGTGACAAGCATTAAGCATAGCAAAGTCATAGCAACATCAATCTCAGAACATAGTGGATACTAGGGATCAAACCCTAACAAAACTAACTCGATTACATGATAGATCTCATCCAACCCATCACCGTCCAGCAAGCCTACGATGGAATTACTCACGCACGATGGTGAGCATCATGAAATTGGTGATGGAGGATGGTTGATGATGACGACGGCGACGAATCCCCCTCTCCGGAGCCCCGAACGGACTCCAGATCAGCCCTCCCGAGAGGTTTTAGGGCTTGGCGGCGGCTCCGTATCGTAAAACGCGATGAATCCTTCTCTCTAATTTTTTTTCTCCCCGAAAGTGAATATATGGAGTTGGAGTTGAGGTCGGTGGATCGTTAGGGGGCCCACGAGGTAGGGGGCGCGCCCCCCATCCTCGTGGACAGGGTGTGGGCCCCCTGACGTGGATTTTTCTTCCAGTATTTTTCTTATTTTCCAAATAGATGTTCCTTGGAGTTTCAGGTCATTCTGAGAACTTTTGTTTCTGCACATAAATAACACCATGGAAAGTCTGCTGAAAACAGGGTCAGTCCGGGTTAGTTCCATTCAAATCATGCAAGTTAGAGTCCAAAACAAGGGCAAAAGTGTTTGGAAAAGTAGATACGACGGAGACGTATCATTCGCCAAGGCAATTGCACCAGTATTGTCACAACAGATTTTCATTGGACCCGATGCACTAGGTATGACACCTAGATCGGATATGAACTCCTTCATCCAGACTCCTTCATTTGCTGCTTCTGAAGCAGCTATGTATTCCGCTTCATACGTAGATCCCGCCACGACGCTCTACTTAGAACTGCACCAACTGACAGCTCCACCGTTCAATATAAACATGTATACGGTTTGCGACTTAGAGTCATCCGGATCATTGTCAAAGCTTGCATCGACGTAACCTTTTATGATGAGCTCTCTATCACCTCCATAAACGAGAAACATATCTTTAGTCCTTTTCAGGTATTTCAGGATGTTCTTGGCCGCTGTCCAGTGATCCACTCCTGGATTACTTTGGTACCTCCCTGCTAAACTTATAGCAAGGCACACATCCGGTCTGGTACACAACATTGCATACATGATAGAGCCTATGGCTGAAGCATAGGGAACATCTTTCATCTTCTCTCTATCTTCTGCAGTGGTCGGGCATTGAGTCTTACTCAACTTCACACCTTGTAACACAGGCAAGAACCCTTTCTTTGCTTGATCCATTTTGAACTTCTTCAAAACTTTGTCAAGGTATGTGCTTTGTGAAAGTCCAATTAAGCGTCTTGATCTATCTCTATAGATCTTGATGCCCAATATATAAGCAGCTTCACCGAGGTCCTTCATTGAAAAACTCTTATTCAAGTATCCCTTTATGCTATCCAGAAATTCTATATCATTTCCAATCAACAATATGTCATCCACATATAATATCAGAAATGCTACAGAGCTCCCACTCACTTTCTTGTAAATACAGGCTTCTCCAAAAGTCTGTACAAAACCAAATGCTTTGATCACTCTATCAAAGCGTTTATTCCAACTCCGAGAGGCTTGCACCAGTCCATAAATGGATCGCTGGAGCTTGCACACTTTGTTAGCTCCCTTTGGATCGACAAAACCTTCCGGTTGCATCATATACAACTCTTCTTCCAGAAATCCATTCAGGAATGCAGTTTTTACATCCATTTGCCAAATTTCATAATCATAAAATGCGGCAATTGCTAACATGATTCGGACAGACTTAAGCATCGCTACGGGTGAGAAGGTCTCATCGTAGTCAATCCCTTGAACTTGTCAAAAACCTTTCGCAAGAAGTCGAGCTTTATAGACAGTAACATTACCGTCAGCGTCAGTCTTCTTCTTGAAGATCCATTTATTCTCAATGGCTTGCCGATCATCAGGCAAGTCAACCAAAGTCCACACTTTGTTCTCATACATGGATCCCATCTCAGATTTCATGGCCTCAAGCCATTTTGCGGAATCTGGGCTCACCATCGCTTCTTCATAGTTCGTAGGTTCGTCATGGTCTAGTAACATAACCTCCAAAACAGGATTACCGTACCACTCTGGTGCGGATCTTACTCTGGTTGACCTACGAGGTTCAGTAACAACTTGATCTGAAGTTCCATGATCATCATCATTAACTTCCTCACTAATTGGTATAGATGTCACAGGAACCAGTTTCTGTGATGAACTACTTTCCAATAAGGGAGCAGGTACGGTTACCTCATCAAGTTCTACTTTCCTCCCACTCACTTCTTTCGAGAGAAACTCCTTCTCTAGAAAGGATCCATTCTTAGCAACGAATGTCTTGCCTTCGGATCTTTGATAGAAGGTGTACCCAACAGTCTCCTTTGGGTATCCTATGAAGACACATTTCTCCGATTTGGGTTCGAGCTTATCAGGTTGAAGCTTTTTCACATAAGCATCGCAGCCCCAAACTTTAAGAAATGACAACTTTGGTTTCTTGCCAAACCACAGTTCATAAGGCGTCGTCTCAACGGATTTCGATGGTGCCCTATTTAACGTGAATGCAGCCGTCTCTAAAGCATAACCCCAAAACGATAGCGGTAAATCAGTAAGAGACATCATAGATCGCAGCATATCTAGTAAAGTACGATTACGACGTTCGGACACACCATCACGCTGTGGTGTTCCGGGTGGCGTGAGTTGCGAAACTATTCCGCATTGTTTCAAATGTAGACCAAACTCGTAACTCAAATATTCTCCTCCACGATCAGATCGTAGAAACTTTATTTTCTTGTTACGATGATTTTCAACTTCACTCTGAAATTCTTTGAACTTTTCAAATGTTTCAGACTTATGTTTCATTAAGTAGATATACCCATATCTGCTTAAATCATCTGTGAAGGTGAGAAAATAACGATACCCGCCGTGAGCCTCAACATTCATCGGACCACATACATCTGTATGTATGATTTCCAACAAATCAGTTGCTCGCTCCATAGTTCCGGAGAACGGCGTTTTAGTCATCTTGCCCATGAGGCACGGTTCGCAAGTACCAAGTGATTCATAATCAAGTGGTTCCAAAAGTCCATCGGTATGGAGTTTCTTCATGCGCTTTACACCGATATGACCTAAACGGAAGTGCCACAAATAAGTTGCACCATCATTATCAACTCTGCATCTTTTGGCTTCAACATTATGAATATGTGTATCACTACTATCGAGATTCATCAAAAATAGACCACTCATTAAGGGTGCATGACCATAAAAGATATTAATCATATAAATAGAACAACCATTATTCTCTGATTTAAATGAATAACCGTCTCGGATCAAACAAGATCCAGATATAATGTTCATGCTCAACGCTGGCACCAAATAACAATTATTTAGGTCTAATACTAATCCCGAAGGTAGATGTAGAGGTAGCGTGCCGACGGCGATCACATCGACTTTGGAACCATTTCCCACGCGCATCGTCACCTCGTCCTTGGCCAGTGTTCGCTTAATCCGTAGTCCCTGTTTTGAGTTCCCAATATTAGCAACAGAACCAGTATCAAATACCCAGGTGCTACTGCGAGCTCTGGTAAGGTACACATCAATAACATGTATATCACATATACCTTTGTTCACCTTGCCATCCTTCTTATCCGCCAATACTTGGGGCAGTTCCGCTTCCAGTGACCAGTCTGCTTGCAGTAGAAGCACTCAGTCTCAGGCTTAGGTCCAGACTTGGGTTTCTTCTCTTGAGCAGCAACTTGCTTGCTGTTCTTCTTGAAGTTCCCCTTCTTCTTCCCTTTGCGCTTTTTCTTGAAACTGGTGGTCTTATTAACCATCAACACTTGATGCTCCTTCTTGATTTCTACCTCCGCAGCTTTTAGCATTGCGAAGAGCTCGGGAATCGTCTTATCCATCCCTTGCGTGTTATAGTTCATCACGAAGCGCTTGTAGCTTGGTGGCAGTGATTGAAGAATTCTGTCAATGACGCTATCATCCGGAAGATTAACTCCCAGTTGAATCAAGTGAATTTTATACTCAGACATTCTGAGTATATGCTCACTGACAGAACTATTCTCCTCCATCTTGCAGCTGTAGAACTTATTGGAGACTTCATATCTCTCAATCCGGGCATTTGCTTGAAATATTAACTTCAACTCCTGGAACATCTCATATGCTCCATGACGTTCAAAACGTCGTTGAAGTCCCGGTTCTAAGCCGTAAAGCATGGCACACTGAACTATCGAGTAGTCATCAGCTTTGCTCTGCCAGACGTTCATAACATCTGGTGTTGCTCCTGCAGCAGGTTTGGCACCTAGCGGTGCTTCCAGGACGTAATTCCTCTGTGCAGCAATGAGGATAATCCTCAAGTTACGGACCCAGTCCGTGTAATTGCTACCATCATCTTTCAACTTTGCTTTCTCAAGGAACGCATTAAAATTCAACGGAACAACAACACGGGCCATCTATCTACAATCAACATAGACAAGCAAGATACTATCAGGTACTAAGTTCATGATAAATTTAAGTTCAATTAATCATATTACTTAAGAACTCCCACTTAGATAGACATCCCTCTAATCCTCTAAGTGATCACGTGATCCATATCAACTAAACCATAACCGATCATCACGTGAAATGGAGTAGCTTTCAATGGTGAACATCATTATGTTGATCATATCTACTATATGATTCACGCTCGACCTTTCGGTCTTAGTGTTCCGAGGCCATATCTGCATATGCTAGGCTCGTCAAGTGTAACCTGAGTATTCTGCGTGTGCAAAACTGGCTTGCACCCGTTGTAGATGGACGTAGAGCTTATCACACCCGATCATCACGTGGTGTCTGGGCACGACGAACTTTGGCAACGGTGCATACTCAGGGAGAACACTTTTATCTTGAAATTCAGTGAGAGATCATCTTATAATGCTACCGTCAATCAAAGCAAGATAAGATGCATAAAAGATAAACATCACATGCAATCAATATAAGTGATATGATATGGCCATCATCATCTTGTGCTTGTGATCTCCATCTCCGAAGCACCGTCATGATCACCATCGTCACCGGCGCGACACCTTGATCTCCATCGTAGCATCGTTGTCGTCTCGCCAATCTTATGCTTCTACGACTATCGCCCGCTTAGTGATAAAGTAAAGCATTACAGGGCGATTGCATTGCATACAATAAAGCGACAACCATATGGCTCCTGCCAGTTGCCGATAACTCGGTTACAAAACATGATCATCCCATACAATAAAATTTAGCATCATGCTTTGACCATATCACATCACAACATGCCCTGCAAAAACAAGTTAGACGTCCTCTACTTTGTTGTTGCACGTTTTACGTGGCTGCTACGGGCTGAGCAAGAACCGTGCTTACCTACGCATCAAAACCACAATGATAGTTTGTCAAGTTGGTGCTGTTTTAACCTTCGCAAGGACCGGGCGTAGCCACACTCGGTTCAACTAAAGTTGGAGAAACTGACACCCGCCAGCCACCTGTGTGCAAAGCACGTCGGTAGAACCAGTCTCGCGTAAGCGTACACGTAATGTCGGTCCGGGCCGCTTCGTCCAACAATACCGCCGAACCAAAGTATGACATGCTGGTAAGCAGTATGACTTATATCGCCCACAACTCACTTGTGTTCTACTCGTGCATATGACATCTACGCATAAAACCAGGCTCTGATACCACTGTTGGGGAACGTAGTAATTTTAAAAAAATTCCTACGCACACGCAAGATCATGGTGATGCATAGCAACGAGAGGGGAGAGTGATGTCCACGTACCCTCGTAGATCGAAAGCGTTAGCACAACGCGGTTGATGTAGTCGTACGTCTTCACGATCCGACCGATCAAGTACCGAACGCATGGCACCTCCGAGTTCAGCACACGTTCAGCCCGATGATGTCCCTCGAACTCCGATCCAGCCGAGTGTTGAGGGAGAGTTTCGTCAGCACAATGGCGTGGTGACTATGATGATGTTCTACCGACTTAGGGCTTCGCCTAAGCACCGCTACAGTATTATCGAGGTGGACTATGGTGGAGGGGGGCACCGCACACGGCTAAAAGATCAAATCAATTATTGTGTCTCTAGGGTGCCCCCTGCCCCCGTATATAAAGGAGCAAGGGGGAAAGGTGCGGCCGGCCAGGAGGAGGCGCGCCAAGAGGAGTCCTACTCCTACCGGGAGTAGGACTCCCTTCCTTCCTTGTTGGATTGGGAGAAAGGGGGAAAGAGGAGGGAGAGAGGAAGGAAGGGGGGGCGCCGCCCCCTCTCCTTGTCCTATTCGGACTAGAGGGGGAGGGGCACGCGGCCCTGCCCTAGCCGCCTCTCCTCTTCTCCACTAAGGCCCACTATGGCCCATTAAGCCCCCGGGGGGTTCCGGTAACCCCTCGGTACTCCGGTAAAATCCCGATTTCACCCGGAACACTTCCGATATCCAAATATAGGCTTCCAATATATCAATCTTCATGTCTCGACCATTTCGAGACTCCTCGTCATGTCCGTGATCACATCCGGGACTCCGAACAACCTTCGGTACATCAAAACTTATAAACTCATAATATAACTGTCATCGAAACTTTAAGCGTGCGGACCCTACGGGTTCGAGAACTATGTAGACATGACCGAGACACGTCTCCGGTCAATAGCCAATAGCGGAACCTGGATGCTCATATTGGTTCCCACATATTCTACGAAGATCTTTATCGGTCAGACCACATAAAAACATACGTTGTTCCCTTTGTCATCGGTATGTTACTTGCCCGAGATTCGATCGTCGGTATCTCAATACCTAGTTCAATCTTGTTACCGGCAAGTCTCTTTACTCGTTCCGTAATACATCATCCCGCAACTAACTCATTAGTTGCAATGCTTGCAAGGCTTAAGTGATTTGCATTACCGAGTGGGCTCAGAGATACCTCTCCGACAATCGGAGTGAAAAATCCTAATCTCGAAATACGCCAACCCAACAAGTACCTTCGGAGACACCTGTAGAGCACCTTTATAATCACCCAGTTACGTTGTGACGTTTGGTAGCACACAAAGTGTTCCTCTGGTAAACGGGAGTTGCATAATCTCATAGTCATAGGAACATGTATAAGTCATGAAGAAAGCAATAGCAACATACTAAACGATCGAGTGCTAAGCTAACGGAATGGGTCAAGTCAATCACATCATTCTCGTAATGATGTGATCCCGTTAATCAAATGACAACCCATGTCTATGGCTAGGAAACATAACCATCTTTGATCAACGAGCTAGTCAAGTAGAGGCATACTAGTGACACTCTGTTTGTCTAAGTATTCACACAAGTATTATGTTTCCGTTTATACAATTCTAGCATGAATAATAAACATTTATCATGATATAAGGAAATACATAATAACTTTATTATTGCCTCTAGGGCATATTTCCTTCAGTGACGCACATGCAGCGCGCCACTTGTCACAACCTGGGGAGGTGAGAGTGATCTTTGCAACAAGTACTCCTCAGTTAGGGATTTCGGAGGTTCCCGCGCCCACGCGCCTGCACATATGGGCCGGCTCATCGCGTGTGACGCGATCGCTCAACAGCGGCCAGCTCGGGAAAATCCTATCTGCCACTCGCTGCTGCAAACTGTCGACCAAAAGCACAGTCGAGCGAGGTGAGCGGTCTGGGATGGCCAGCCTATTTTAGCGTAGCGTAGCACCTTTATAGTTTATTCTGGTTTTTCCCATTCTCGTTTTTTATTTTTGGTTTTTATTCCCGTCTCTGTTTTTTTTCTGTTTATGTTTTTTTATTTCATTTTACTGTTCATTTTTTCGTTTCCTTTTTTTATTGTTCTTACAAAAAATATTCAAGATCTAAAAAAATATTTCAAATATAAAAAACATTGGAATAATCAGATTTTTTTCATAAATTATAAAAAATGTTCGCATTGCTAGAATATTTCAGGAATTTCAAAAATTGTTCATAATTTTTTCCCTTAAAAATTCACCATTTTTTTCAGGATTTCGAAAAATGTTTCGTTGTAAAAATTGTTTGCAAATTTGAAGAAATGTTCACGTATTCAACTTTTTTAGGAGCTTGAAAAATGTTCCCCTTTCCCAAAAATTATTCAGAAATATAAAACAGTGTACTGAATTTCAAACAATCTTCGTATTTTTTTCAAATTTTGTTAATAAATTCAAAATTGTTCGCATTTTCCAAATACTGTTCAGGAATATAAAGAACTGTTCATATTTTTCAAATATATTTCATAAATATTTTCTTTAAAATGTTCAAAATCTCTGTTCCTGAATATTTGTCACAAATTTGAAAAAAATGTTCAGATCTTCAATTTTTATTGGTAGTTTGAATTTTTTTCCTACTTCTTCGGTAATTGTTCAGAAATTTCAAAACATATTGGTGTTTTCGAAAAAACTTAGGAGATGGAAATTTGGTTTGCCAATTAAAAAAAGTTTGTATTGTATTTTTTGGAATTGAAGAAAATGTTCTGTTTTGAAAAAAATATCGCGTTGGAATTTTCGGAGTTTCATTTTTTTAATTTGGTAAAAAAAATTGAAAAGTGATCCCGTTTCG
This sequence comes from Triticum aestivum, assembly GCF_018294505.1. Classification (NCBI taxonomy): domain Eukaryota; kingdom Viridiplantae; phylum Streptophyta; class Magnoliopsida; order Poales; family Poaceae; genus Triticum; species Triticum aestivum. The sequence goes on from NC_057796.1 coordinate 486,683,229, forward strand.
TAAAAATCACTTTTGTTTCAAAAAAATATTTTGCATTGGAAATTTCAAAGATATACCTGGCGGTGCTAGAATGTGTTCTTAAAATTTTAGCGCTGCTTTGTAGCATTAATGTGAGGATCCGCCTATGCGTTTGGGTGACAATATGGGAAGCTAAAGGCGCCATATAGGAATTGTCGAGTGCTCCTGTCGTCTCGCATGAACCACTACTACGTATCGTTATAAGCGATTGCGTGAGGTCGCTCGCCTACAGTGACCCCTTCGTGGGCCTACCCAATGAGGAGGACAATACCCTCCCAGTCCCGAACCACGTGCGGGGCATGTGACATGGACATCTCGCACTTTTTTGAACCCTAGAAAGAAGGGGGAAAAAGAAAAAGCTGTCGGTCTTGAGCTCGGGGGCTAAAGACTAGGTCAGACCCGAATGGTCATACCTGACAATGGCGATGTTTCTTACGTTGTTATCTTGTTGAAGGCATTGCTCGGATATGCCCAGACTGATTTCTTCCGGGTGAAAGCCTAGATTCCGACCTTATGGTTCGATCCGGTGACGGTGGCGCTGTCGCTCCCTTCCTGAAGGGGTTGCTATTTAAGAACCTCTTCGTTCATGTGGGGTCATGAGATGGTTGGTGCAGATATGGTCATTGTTGTAGTTTGTCGATCGCATATCTGATCGCTTTGGTTTTTTTTTTCTCGCCTACACATAACTTTGGTCTTATATGACTTTGCTAGTTGTCAGTGTGTTTTCGTGTGTGTGTGATTTGGTGTTGGTCATGTGCATTCTAGCTATGCAGAAGCCATGTGTGTGTGCTTATCATGTTATGTATCTTATTGATGCACCGTTTTGAGCCAGTAAATTCATCATTTGTCGAACAGAACTGTAGATCTCAATGCACATCTCTCTGTCCTGCCAAGATTCAAAAGTTTTCTTTTTTATAATTTCCAAGATCCAAAAGTTGGCATCCCTATGCATCATGTCATATATCTACAGGATACGGTGACCAATGGTTAATTTATCTTGTACGTTTTTCTATCCAAGGTTAATCCCTAAATAGGAGAGTATCTTCCTGGTTGATTCTTCCCATTAATTATCATATCTTGTAGATTTGTTTTTGTAGTGAACGTGTCTAGATTCGTCCACCCGATAAATTTCATAGTATATTTTTAGGAGGCATTTATTATTCAAATAATATATTATCTTTCCTATTCTCTTTACTACCAGTGATATCCTCAATATTCAGATATTCGGTTTTAATGGAATTTATTAGGATAAGCACGGGCTTCATGTCATGTATCTATATAAATCGAGTATTTGCTAGGACCAAACACAAACATACCAGTGACAAGAGTATTGCATAGTGCTTTCTATTGCTCTCTGTGAACTTAGGCGATGGCAAATAATAGCATCCTCCAGGTCTTCGTTGTTTTTCTCATTGCACAAGTATGCTTACTGATGATGATGGCAGCACCGGTAGCACAGGCAGCCGGCAGGCTTATGGGATACAATCCCGTTTGCTGCCCTAGGGACATCTACTGTTGTGGGTTTGGTGGTGTGATGGCCAATGGAACTGCATCCTCCACCAATCCTTGATATGTTGTCTCACTCTCCTCCGAGCTATAAGCTAGGGCATATAAAATGTGCTTCAAGTTGGTCGTTTCGTTTCTTATATGCAATTTGTGCTACTAGTTTCAAGAAATATTATGTGTAAGCTATTTTGCTAATAAAAGTGGGAGGAGATTGTTATCTATGTTTTTTGCAATGTGCCGCAAAGAGATTTGAAATTATGTTTACTGTGTTTTTTGAGGATCATATCATCCTATATTTTCATGGTTAAACACATGTTATGATAATAAAGGTACCATCCTTAGTTGATTCCAGTTTATTACTAATCATAGCAGTTAACCCATCACATAGAGTGTCAATTTGTTGCAGACATCAAGCAACTTAACCCTATATTTGTCGCCCTCGCCAAATCTTACTCAATCAAGCTTCTAAAACTAGATGAGAACTAATATGTTTCCTTTTGAGAAAATGCTTGGGTCGGGTCGGGGCGCGTGCGTCGTCTGCCAAACCGTGGACAGGGGCGTGTGTCCTGGTGGTGTGCTCATCGAGGTTCCTGGTCGTGGTCGACCTCTGGTTTAATTTGCCCGTGTATGGTCCCCAGTATTAGTTCGAGCTGGCGTGGTGTGGTACGGTGTACATGAAGGTCTGGATGTGCCTCGGTTAAGATTAAGGATGTCTATGGTGGACCCTTAAAATCGACACAATATTTGTCTGCGGATGATCCAGACTTGTCATGGATCCGGATACAGGAACCGGTCATCCAACGCCGTGCCCAAGACGTCCTCTTCTATTATTATACTTTTATAAAAAATAGTAACCTTTCATCAAATAGCTAAAATCAACCTTCCACCAAAAAGCATACCGCACAAAAGCAAATTGACGTGTGTTGCCAATGACCTCCCACCAAACAATGGGCTAGGAGTACATGTGAGCATCTACAGTCCGGCGTCTCAAACCCCCTCATATGCCCGGGCGAACAGCCCGGTTAGTGACTGGTTAGAAAAACCTGACCTAGACGGACGCCTCATACAGCCTCAAACACCCGGGCTGATCAACACGCCCCATATCCAGCCTAAATATGCGGCGGATATGGGGAGGCCCGGGCATGACCGTGCACGTCCGCTACGTCGGATCCGGCCCACACTAGCCAACTCGAGCCCACATAAATTCGTCCACATCCCCTCGCCAGACCAAACCCTATCCACTCCACCCGTCACCAAAGCTCCCCTCCAGCGAACTCCAGCCTTTTCCGGCTTGCGCTCATCCCACACGGCCTCGAGGAGGAGATGACCATCCGGCTTGCGCTCCGCCACTCCCGAAGGCTGTCCAACGGCAGCACTCCGACTCCTTCCATCGGGAATCCACTGCGTCATCCCAAATGGCGCATGGATCCGCCGCTAGGTGTGTCATCGCTGCCTGACTAGAGGGGGTGCAGTCCATCTTGCGTCCGAACGCGGTGGCGGACGCACAACCGCTCCGTTGGAGCGCCAGTGTGGAGGACGCACCATGGGCGTCGTCCCATGCAAACAGGGCGCGTTGTGACGGCCGTGCGAGGCAGCGAGCGCGTCAGGCGGCGGCAGCCCTCGCCGGCGGTGGACGTTGGCGAGGTGGAGTTGCATTCTCCGGCGCGTTGGATGTTGCACCAGTCCGGGCGCTACAACCGTGTCCTGGTGGATGTCGCCGGCTCATCCAGGACGGATCCATCATCGATCTGACATCCACCGTGAAAGAACATGCGGTGCCCCCATGTTTGATTTTGGTAATTAATGACAATCTCTATGGACTAATGGTTGCCTTGATTTATATTTGAAGGATTTTTCCATAGGCATTTCTTGAAGTCCATGTGTTGGTTTCAAGGAGTTTATGAGTTGACCAAGGTGCTATTAAGGAATTATTCTAAGATTGGTCATGTGAGTGTTGAGCTTATTGCAAGCATGTCTTGAAGAAGGAGATTGTGTGATCATTCATGTTTACCTTCAAGACATCATCCAAATGAAGAGAGTTGGAAAGATTCAAGGTTGATCAAGACTAAGTCAAGAGTGAATCGAGTTGATCAACTCACAAAGCATAGAAGATGTACTGAGAGGGATCAAGTGATCCCATGGTATGGTAAGCATTGTCCATTGCGCTTTGTGTACTAACCCATGGTCTATGTGAGAGTTCTATGTGGGGTTAGGTACGTGTTCATGGGCTTGCATCAAGAGGAAGATATCACTCAACCCATGGAGAGGATGACATCAAGTGGTGATCGCCATCAAGATTGTCGTGTGCAAGTTCAAGTGGAGCATCACGAAGAGATCAAGTGCTTGAAGCTTGCCATCCATTGTGGTGTCAATGGACTTGTGAAGACGTGCCGAAGAGTGGCTCACCCATAGTGGACTATGGGGGAACAATCATCTAGTCTTCATCGAGCCAATGCAATCAAGAAAGGTGGTCCAACTTGAGGGAGTCAAGATCGTCATCATCTAGCTCAAGTGGACCATGTGCAAGGCAAAGGTTTGTCCTTGATAGGTTTTCTATTTTACCGGTCTCATGGTGGTAGTTGGGAGACTGGGTTATAGGATCGATTGCCGTTCTATCAAAGGGGGCTCTCGATGAGTAGCTTGATCGTATCATTCGTAGAGAGCTCAAACCATTGCATCCTTGCATCATCTTTCTTGGTTCTTGGTTGGTTATCTTTGTGAGTCTTAGAGCTTATGGTCATCTTGAGGACAAGCTCGAGTTCTTCGAAAACCGATTTCTTATGCATCTTCTTTTGTGTTTTCGGTGTTGGAGTTTTTACCGATCTTAATTGAGAAAGGGTTCTCACCATTTTATTTTGGGTATTTTCTCAATTGCTATTTGTTGATATTTATATCAAGATTATGTTTGCTCTTGTCTTTAGCTTTCCAACAAACTTGATTTCGTCGAATTCGGAGCTCGTAAGCAAAAGTTGTGGCTGTTTTGATCTTACCTGTTTTACATAAAGAGGTTGTACCGCCCCTTAGAGCGGTTGTACCGGTTGACCGGTACAACCAATGTTTGGAGTGGTTGTACCGCTCCATAATTGGTCCGAAGGTTGTACCGGCCATGTACCGCTCTACCACCGGACTATTTTCTGTTTTGGAGCGTTTCTTGGGCGGTTGTTGACCGGTTGTACCGGTTAGTTTAGTTTAACCGGTACTACCGGTTCCCCGGGCTGTTGTACCGCTTAGGCCTTTTTCCTACAGGTTGGTTTTCCTCTACTTTGACCAGTTGTACCGGTTCGTGCACCGGTTGTACCGGTCTTACAGTTTTCTGCACATAACAGGCAGATTCGTGGGGACCTATAAAAGTGGGTCTTCTTACGCATTGAACCTTATCCTTTGAGCTCGTGTTCTTCCCCCATTGTTGACCTTCTTCGAGCTTTCTATCTCTCAATCCCTCCATGGATTCTTGCTAGTTTTTGGAGAAAAAGTGAGAGGAGATCTAGATCCACATTTCCACCAATCACTTTCTCCTCTATGTGAGGGGAACCCCTTGGATCTAGATCTTGGAGTTCTTGGTGTTCTCCTTCTTGTTCTTCCTCTCATTTTCCTCCCTAGCATTAGTTGCTTTGGTGGGATTTGGGAGAGAAGGACTTGGGCACTCCGTGTGCCCTTGCCATTGCATTTGGTGCATAGGTTTGAGTTCTCCACGGTGATACATGGAAGTTACAAGTTGAGAAGCTTATTACTCTTGGGTGCTTGGTACCCTTGAGCTTGTTCCTCTTGGGTGCTTGGGCACCCTAGACGGTTGGTGGTGTTCCGAGCTCAATAATTGTGGTGTAAAGCTCCGGGCAAGCGTCGGGGTCTCCAATTAGGTTGTGGAGATCGCCCCGAGTAATTTGACGGGTTTCGGTGACCGCCCCAAGGGTTGCCAAAGTGTACGGGTTCGGTGACCGCCCTCAAGGGTCCCTTAGTGGAATCACGTCATCTTGCATTGTGCGAGGGAGTGAGGAGATTACGATGGCCCTAGTGGCTTCTTGGGGAGCATTGTGCCTCCACACCGCTCCAAATGGAAATTAGCATCCGCAAGGGTGTGAACTTCGGGATACATCATCGTCTCCACGTGCCTCGGTTATCTCTTACCCGATCCCTTTACTTATGCACTTTACTTTGTGATAGCCATATTGTTTCTTGTCATATATCTTGCTATCACTTAGTTGTTTATCTTGCTTAGCATAAGTTGTTGGTGCACATAGGTGAGCCTAGTTGTTGTAGGTTTTGTGCTTGACAAATTAACCGCTAGGTTTATTCCGCATTTGTTCAAGCCTAAACTATAATTATTTTAAAGCGCCTATTCACCCCCTCTAGGCGACATCCACGATCTTTCAATTGGTATCAGAGCCTCATCTCTCTTTGTTAGGCTTAACCGCCTAGAGAGTAAAGATGTCGACTAGGGGATTAGGATTCTCTGACACTGTTAGTTTCGATGGCACAAATTTTGATGTTTGGGTAATTCGCACGCTTAATCTCTTTAGGGTCATCGACCCAAATTTAGAGCGAATTGTAGATATGGGTTTTTATCCTCCAAAAGATCCCCAAAGATTATCTTTAGAGGATGAGAAAAACTCTTATCTCAATGCTCATGCTTCTAATGTGCTTTTCGATGCTTTGAGCAATGTAGTTATATTTCAACTCATGTCGTTCCGGGATGCTCATGAGTTGTGTAAAAAGCTTCAAGATAAATATGGCGTGTCCAAGATTTGTGGGGATGATTGTTCTCCCTCCACCTCCGGTCGTATTGTGTTCTCAACTTCTTCTACTTCACCTTCATGTGGTTTTCCACAAGGTAATGAAATGGTGAGTAGTGTTGGCCATTGCAATGATGATAGTATGCTTATTGTGGATGATCCTTCATCACTATCTTATTGCAATGCATCTTCTTTGCACTTTAACACTTCGAGCAATGTTTCTCATGCTTGTGTTGATAGTCCGTGCATATCTTGTAGAAATTGCTTGACTGAATCTCATGATGATATGCTTGCTATATCTTGTTGCCATGATAAAAATGCTTGTATTTCCTTGAGTTGTTGTGCTAACAATGTAGAGGAAACCCAACACTCCATGGAACAAGATGTGGTTTTAAATGGTGCTTCAAGGGATCCTACATCATCATCTATTGCGGTTTGCCTTATGGCCAAGGCTTCAATGGTATGTCCTACCTTGAACCCCAATATGTCTCTTGTTGATGATGTTGATGCTAATAATGATGAGGATAATGATGAAGAGAATGATAATGTTGCCTCCTTAAAAATTAAGGGGGAAATGATTTTTAAAGCTCTTCATAAGAATAAAATTGCTCGTTCCAACTTCATGGAAATCATGTCTATTGCTATTGAGGGCAAGAAATATATAGAGGAGTTGGAATCTCATCTAGAGGAGCTTGAGGTCACCATTGAAAAAATGGAAGGTCATGAGCGTGATTACGCTAATGAGATTGCAGACCTCTCTCAAGCTCTTGAACTTGAACAAACCACCAAGGAATCTCTTGAGGAGACTTTTGCTCTAGAATTATCTAGAGTGAAGGAATCTCATGATAGAGCTCTTGAGGTGGCCAATGATTTTGAAACTAAAAATGAGAAGCTTGAAGTTGCGCATGCTAAACTTCTTGAGGACTTTGGGCACCTCGAAAATGGCTCAAGGGTCATTAAGAGTGAGCTCATCAAACTCACCGAGTCTCATGCACAACTTAAAGCTTCATATTCAAAAGAGCTTGCCAAGTTGCCTTCTCCTCTTGCTATTATTGATGATGCTTGTGCTACTAACTCTATTACTTGTGAAGCATCCATTTTGAAGGAGAATGTTGAGCTTCGGGCTCAACTTGAGTTGCTATCTAGCAATTATGGGAAATTGGAAGAAAGCCATGAAAAGCTCTCAAGCTCTCATGATGATCTTCTAGTATCCCATAATGTGCTAAAGATAGCTCATGAGGCCATGATTGCTAAGGTAACATCTAGTGAGCCTCATGTGGATACTAGCACTACTTTTAGTCAAAATGCTATATTGCCTTGTGCTAGTCCTCGTAATTCATCTATGCATAACATTGGCACATCTTGTGATGAATTGCTTTCCTTGCCTTGTTGCTCTAACGATGAAGCTTATACTTCCTCTAGTGCTTGTGTTGAGACTAACCATGTAGAGGAAATCAAAGAGCTCAAGGCCCAAGTCACTTCTTTGAAGAAAGACTTGGAAAAGTGTCATGAAGGGAAATCCACACTCAACAATATCTTGAGTGTGCAAAAATCCCCCAATGACAAAGGTGGACTTGGATTCAACTCCAATAAGAAGAAGAAGTCCAAGATGAACAAGAAGAAGGGCCAAGAACAAGTCAAGAATTCGGCCAAGATTGTTTGCTTCAAGTGCAAAATTGAAGGGCATCATGTTAGATCTTGCCCATTGAAGAAGAAGGCCATTAGTGACAAGCAACAAGGGAAGCGGCCACAAGTTCAATCTCATGCTCAACCACAAGTTGAAGAAAGGCCTCTTCCCAAGAATACTCAAGCTAATGCTTCTCAAGTTGAGAACTCAAGTGAGAAGAAAGTGAAGAGTAGACGTTGCTACTTATGTCGTGAGAAAGGTCACCTCGCTTCTTCATGCACTAGTGGTAACTCATCCAACCCAATTATTATTGATGATATCTATTCTCTTGGGAAGGATAAGGTTGGCAATGTGTTTGCCAAGTTTGTTGGTACTCAAAGTGGTGTCAAGCAAAGAACCATTTGGGTAGCCAAGCCTATTGTGACTAACCTCTTAGGACCCAACTTGGTTGGGGACCAACTAGCTCAAACTTGATCAATAGGTGTCTACGGAGGGCATTGGAGACTTGGCTACATTATGAAGAATTAAGGGGATTTTCATCATTCATATTGTCTCAAGCCAAGTCATTCGGATTATCAAGTTTCTATCTTATATCCAATGTTCCTCCTTGCGGTAACTCGTGCTTAAAGTGTTTACATTGATAGTTACTTGCCCCTTTGCATGTTTGGTTTTGTTCCTTGCATGTATTTGTATATGTTGTGCTTCCAACTTGATTATCTTGAGCAATCAAGTATGTGTGTGTTGGTTTGCACATCATGTACGTGTGTGTCATGCGTTGAGCCTTTTGCATCTTGTTTATATCTTAATTGGCTCGTGTGAGAGATTAATGGAACATCCCATTTTGGGGGAGTGATGTGCTTTGTGCACCTCACGGTCCCACAAATGTGTGTACATGAGGAATACCACCTAGTATTGATATTGCAAGCTTATCTAGTCACTATGTGGTATGTCTTCTCATGAGAAATTCAAAATCTAAATATTCCATTAATTATCTCTTGTTGGATCCTCTTATTGCCTCTTGTTAAGTTTTTATTGGTATCACATTATGGGGGAGTAATATGCTATGTGCATATTACAAGCCTAGAAAATGTGTACATTTGAGATATTGTCACCTAGAATTGATATTGTAAATTATCTTGTTCCTAGGTGGCATGTTAGCTCTACAAGTTGCAATTTGCTTGTGTTTGGTGTGAAGATGATGTTGGATATCCTTGCTATCTACCAACGGAATTATTTCCAAATACTTCTTGTCTTTTGACAATTTGTACTCACTTATGTGTGGTAGAAATTATTGATCATCTTTACATTGGCCTTTGCTTTTATTTGCCTTATCTCTTGCCTAGGATTGTGTCAACTCCCATTGTATTCCATACCACTTGTGGATCTTGTTATTTCCTTGAGATTGTCTAGTGTTTGTATAGATATAGTGAAAGTGGTGATCCCATCTTGTGCTTTTTGTATTCAAATGCAAATTCTCTATAATGCACAATGCTTGGGGGAGCTATCCTATTTTTCTTAGAACGCTCACCTTGTGATCCTTATCAAGTGTGTGTTGGTGGAATGCAAACCGTTTCTTTTTGGTACTTTGTGCCATCACGAAACTTTGTAGAGCACTTGGTTTGTTTGGAACCATTCTCTCTTTTGGGAGTTTGACATCATTCTTTTTGAGTGTGCCAATGGATATCTCATTCCTTGATGTATCGGTTAATGATATCTTCCAAGTGATGGTTTCTCCTTTTGGTATCCTTTTCACTTGGTATTCCTTTTTCATTTGGTGTTGGTTCTTGAAAGTCTTTAGCATGCATATTTACTTCATGTATTTTCTTTGGCATGCTTTCTTTCTCTGACCCAATATATAGGGGAAACTCCACCAAGTCTCAAATTGGATGAGATGTGCATGAAATTCATGTCCATATCTATATGCACATATTTATGTGGAGTTTGTCCTATGTATATTGGTGTTTCTAACTCTTTGGTCCCAATGAGTTTGGGTACCATTTTGTTTGTGTTATTGGTCTAGGAACAATTGGAGATGCATTGGATGCTCGGCTCACTCACAAGGGAGGTGGTGTCACCATGTGCTTATTGGAGTCAAGCTAGGATTCTCAATGAACTACTATCTACTACCTTCAATTGGTTTCTACTACATCCTTCCAATGTTAACTCGGTAACAAATATCTTCATATACTTCATGCACACATTTCTTGCTTCAACCTTGTGTAGGTTGCATCTTGGCATGATATTCATTCCATCTTGTGATACTTGTTTCCTTTCTCAAAGCATCTCAACGATGATCTCATGTTGCTAGTTGTGATGTCTTTAATGGTTGTGTGGTAGGAATTCATTTATATACAATAAGACCATATCTAGCCATGTGCTATGCTTCCAAGCAAATATCTTATTGGTATATGTATGACTTCCTTTTGGATATCTTGTTCCTTCGTGTTGTAACTATTTCGGGTGTACATCCTTCTTTGTAGATATATATCATCATGATTTTTTCTACCTAGAACCTTATACACTTGAGAGAAATTACATCTCTAGATGATATCCTTTCTTTCACGTCCACCTTGTCTTTCTTATGTTATTTCTTTGGTGGCTCCGTGAAAGCTTTTGCCTTGAGTGCGTGTCTTATCTCGTTGCATCTTGATGCACTCTTGTGTGGTGAAGATTATTTTCCTCATGCTTGTCCTTATGAGGCTTTTGCCATCTTAATTGGTATCCCTCGTCTTGATGAGGCTTTCTTCTTCTATCTTCACCATGGGTTGTCGCAAGCTTTGTTGTTTTCTTTTTAGTGAGCTTGTGAACCCATTTGCTAGTTGGGTGTGTGTGGGGAGGAATGTCATGCACCGTGTATCTCATTTATCCAAGACTATGTTGATGCTTAATGCTCATCCTTATTTTAGTCTTCTCAAGTGCTTTGCCATGACTCACACACATCATTTTGGTTGAGCCTATTCTTAAGTTGCCTCTTTTACATGTTGCTCGACCATGTGTTTGTTGCAAGTGCTAGGCTTTGTTTCCTATATGCTCACTTACACTTGTTGTGAGTTTATATTGATTTTGGGGGAGCTATGATCCTATTTTGTGCACTTTGTATCCTAATTCAAAAATTCTTATGTGTGCACAAATCATGGGGAGATTCTCTAGTTTCTTTAGATCACTCCTTTGCTCATATCATAATATCCTTTATTCATGTGGCTCGTATGATCCTTGGTCTAGTTGGTTCAATTGGTATCTTTTGATAGCTTGCTTCAATTGGTATCTTTTGATTGCTTGATTGCTTGTTTCTCTCTTTGTTATGTCTTTGTGGCATATCTTTCTTTTGCAATCTTTGACACTCAATATAGTTTGTCTTCCTCCAAGTATTTACCATTGGATATATGTATTGCATTCCACTCTCTTGTGGAGAAATACACAATTTATGGAGAAACATAATTTATATTGGCCTTCTAAGCTTTTCTCCCATTTTGGCAATCGATGCCAATCGGGGAGAAGTTTCAGAGAGTTTTGTGGAGAAGTTTAGAGAGTCATCTTTTCTTGCTTTGGTTGTGTTCCCAAGCGTTTGCATCTCTTACGCATGCATTATTGGTTGTTGCATTGCATGGTGATCCATAATTCCTTATATAAACTCTCTTGAAAGTGATTTTCATCAATTACCAAAATGGGGGAGATTTAAAGAACATGCGGTGCCCCCATGTTTGGTTTTGGTAATTAATGACAATCTCTATGGACTAATGGTTGCCTTGAGTTATATTTGAAGGATTTGTCCATAGGCATTTCTTGAAGTCCATGTGTTGGTTTCAAGGAGTTTATGAGTTGACCAAGGTGCTATTAAGGAATTATTCTAAGATTGGTCATGTGAGTGTTGAGCTTATTGCAAGCATGTCTTGAAGAACAAGATTGTGTGATCATTCATGTTTACCTTCAAGACATCATCCAAATGAAGAGAGTTGGAAAGATTCAAGGTTGATCAAGACTAAGTCAAGAGTGAATCAAGTTGATCAACTCACAAAGCGTAGAAGATGTACCGAGAGGGATCAAGTGATCCCATGGTATGGTAAGCATTGTCCATTGCGCTTTGTGTACTAACCCATGGTCTATGTGAGAGTTCTATGTGGGGTTAGGTACGTGTTCATGGGCTTGCGTCAAGAGGAAGATATCACTCAACCCATGGAGAGGATGACATCAAGTGGTGATCGTCATCAAGATTGTCGTGTGCAAGTTCAAGTGGAGCATCACGAAGAGATCAAGTTCTTGAAGCTTGCCATCCATTGTGGTGTCAATGGAATTGTGAAGATGTGCCGAAGAGTGGCTCACCCATAGTGGACTATGGGGGAGCAATCATCTAGTCTTCATCGAGCCAATGCAATCAAGAAAGGTGGTCCAAATTGAGGGAGTCAAGATCGTCATCATCTTGCTCAAGTGGACCATGTGCAAGGCAAAGGTTTGCCCTTGATAGGTTTTCTATTTTACCGGTCTCATGGTGGTAGTTGGGAGACCGGGTTATAGGATCGATTGCCGTTCTATCAAGGGGGGCTCTCGATGAGTAGCTTGATCGTATCATTCGTAGAGAGCTCAAACCATTGCATCCTTGCATCATCTTTCTTGGTTCTTGGTTGGTTATCTTTGTGAGTCTTAGAGCTTATGGTCATCTTGATGACAAGCTCGAGTTCTTCGAAAACCGATTTCTTATGCATCTTCTTTTGTGTTTTCGATGTTGGAGTTTTTACCGGTCTTAATTGAGAAAGGGTTCTCACCATTTTATTTTGGGTATTTTCTCAATTTCTATTTCTTGATATTTCTATCAAGATTGTGTTTGCTCTTTTCTTTAGCTTTCCAACAAACTTGATTTCGTCGAATTCGGAGCTCGTATGCGGAAGTTGTTGCTGTTTTGATCTTACCTATTTTACATAGAGAGGTTGTACCACCCGTTAGAGTGGTTGTACCGGTTGACCGGTACAACCGGTGTTTGGAGCGGTTGTACCGCTCCATAATTGGTCCGAATGTTGTACCGCCATGTACCGCTCTACCACCGGACTAGCTTCTGTTTTGGAGCGGTTCTTGGGCGGTTGTTGACCGGTTGTACCGGTTACTTTAGTTTAACAGGTACTACCTGTTCCCGGGGCTGTTGTACCGCTTAGGCCTTTTTCCTATAGGTTGGTTTCCCTCTACTTTGACCGGTTGTACCGGTTCGTGCACCGGTTGTACCGGTCTTACAGTTTTCTACACATAACGAGCAGATTCGTGGGGACCTATAAAAGGGGGTCTTCTTCCCCATTGAACCTTATCCTTTGAGCTCGTATTCTTGCCCCATTGTTGACCTTCTTCGAGCTTGCTATCTCTCAATCCCTCCATGAATTCTTGCTAGTTTTTGGGGGAAAAGAGAGAGGAGATCTAGATCCACATTTCCATTAATCACTTTCTCCTCTATGTGAGGGGAACCCCTTGGATCTAGATCTTGGAGTTCTTGGTGTTCTCCTTCTTGTTCTTCCTCTCATTTTCCTCCCTAGCATTAGTTGCTTTGATGGGATTTGGGAGAGAAGGACTTGGACACTCCGTGTGCCCTTGCCATTGCATTTGGTGCATAGATTTGAGTTCTCCACGGTGATACGTGGAAGTTACAAGTTGAGAAGCTTATTACTCTTGGGTGCTTGGTACCCTTGACCTTGTTCCTTTTGGGTGCTTGGGCGCCCTAGACGGTTGATGGTGTTCGGAGCTCAATCATTGTGGTGTAAAGCTCCGGGCAAGCGTCGGGGTCTCCAATTAGGTTGTGGAGATCGCCCCGAGCAATTTGACGGGTTTCGTGACTGCCCCCAAGGGTTGCCAAAGTGTACGGGTTCGGTGACCGCCCCCAAGGGTTGCCATTTGTACGGGTTCGGTGGCCGCCCTCAAGGGTCCCTTAGTGGAATCAAGGCATCTTGCATTGTGCGAGGGCGTGAGGAGATTACGGTGGCCCTAGTGGCTTCTTGGGGAGCATTGTGCCTCCACACCGCTCCAAACGGAGATTAGCATCCGCTAGGGTGTGAACTTCAGGACACATCGTCGTCTCCACGTGCCTCGGTTATCTCTAACCCGAGCCCTTTATTTATGCACTTTACTTTGTGATAGCCATATTGTTTCTTGTCATATATCTTGCTATCATTTAGTTGTTTATCTTGCTTAGCATAAGTTGTTGGTGCACATAGGTGAGCCTAGTTGCTGTAGGTTTTGTGCTTGACAAATTAACCGCCAGGTTTATTCCGCATTTGTTCAAGCCTAAACCGTAATTATTTTAAAGCGCCTATTCACCCCCCTCTAAGCGACATCCACGATCTTTCACACCGGCACCGTTCGGGTTCTGAGCTCCGATGAGGAAGAGTAGGACATGGGAGACGACGATGCCTTACGTCCCGTGAGCTGGCCCATACTTATTTTTACTACTTCTATCAGAGGTTTTGTAAAGATTCTAGAAGCCTATGATCGTCTTTGTCAAGTTTATGGTCATTTTTTCGTTTGGGCTTCGATGTGTTTCTACTATAGTTTTCTTTGCTTTTCTTATTTTGTATTTTCCTTTCATTTTTTCCTTGTGTCATTTAAAGTAAATTCAAACATCATGCACTTTTCAAAAAATGGCATGCACTTTTTTCAAATTCTACAACATTTTTGAATTCTATGAACATTTTTCTCAAATATGTCATCTATTTTCCAACTTGTGAACATTTTCAATTTCATGAATTTGTTCAAATCTGCAAATATATTATTCAAAATCATCACCATTTTTCAGAACCACAAACATTGTTAGAAATCTGTAGAAAAACTCAAATGTACAACCATTTATTTCTAGTCTGTGATCCTTTTTTTTTTCAAATTTATGAACTTTAAAGAAAATCATGGACGTTTTTGAAATGTGTGGTTATTCTTTTAATGAGAAAATTTATTTAGCTATAAAAATTAATATCATTTTTCTCTTTCTAAATCGATGGAAGCAGTGGCAGAGCTTCATTGGGGCTAAAGGGGGACCCTCAAGTCTGATTAGCCCCCTAAACAATCTTTATCAAGCTCTGGCAGTGGGTGGGGGCCCCAAGCGGCCAAACAAACGAGGCAACCACCTAGCAATTACCGGAGTGAGGCGGGAGACCGTCCGACCACGGCGAGAGAGTCGAATGCTACTGGGTTGTGACCAACCTAGCGCCGCATGAGCGAAAGCCATCGTGACCGCCTGAAGCGCTGAACAGGCGCTCCCCTTTTCAAACCATGAATGATAAGGGCTCCTCGTCAACGCCTTCGTGGGCCGGCCGAAAACAGCGCGTAGTTTGGTATTCACAAGTCGCGGTTGACCAGTGTGCCCATTGATTTCTAAAATATGCAAAAAAACAAAAAATCCAAAAAACTCCATGAATTCAAAAAAATCATGGTTTAAGAAACTTAAATTCAAAAATAGTTACAAAAACAAGGTTTGAAAAGAAGTTCAATGATTTGAGAACACGATCATTGATATTTTAAAAAGTTCATGAATTTTGCGAATTTGGAAAAAGGTCATCGATTTTTTTGAACTGATGGATTTAAAAAAAGTCCATTGGTTTTGGAAAGGAAGCTCACGAATTATGAGAAAATCATATGCATGGATTTGAAAAAATAAGATTGATTTCTTAAAAAAGTGCATGATGTTTGAGAAAAAAGTTTGTAGATTTCAAAAAAGTTCATCGATTTTGAAAAAAAGTTTACAAACTTAAAATAGTTTCATCAAACACAAATTAAAAAATTCATCAACTTTGATTTTTTTTAGGAATTTGGAAAATACTTTATGGATTTATGTTCATCAATATTGAAGAAAATTTCACGAATTACAACTTTCTTTGATTTTGAACAGAATGTCATGAATTTGTAAAATGTTTGCGCATTTATGAAAAGAAAAAAAACAAAAACAAAGTAAAAGGAACAAGAAAAATGAAAAAAGAAGGACCGGATAAGGGCGGTCCGAAAACTGCCACTGAACCTAAAATAACGGTTTGGGAAGCTTGGCAAACCGAGGGCTTGTGCGAACTGAAGAATGAAGAAAAGAAATGGAAAGTAAATAGGCATAAGTGTTAAGATATCCTAGCCTCCTAGGTCTCAAAATCAAATCCCGTTGCCTGCACCCTTTTTTGAAGTTGAACAGAAAATAAAAACCGTAAATGGGTAGGCCCAGCGAGGAGGGGGGGGGGGGGGGTTGCGCCGGTTGGCGAAATAACCTTTAACTGACGCTGAAGTCACCAAATAGGGTTTGTGATGAATGATATGTATTGCTAATCTTGCGATACGTATCATCGACATTGCTACATAGTGAGACACATGGTTTTGCACCAGTTTTGGAGGCATCTATCCGATTTTGGGAACCCTCCAGCCTTTTTTCCTATTTCTTTGTTGCTTTTATGGCTTTCTGGTTTATATTTTAATTTGTTTTTTCTATTTTTTTGTTTTTTACTTTCACTTTTTCTGTTCTTTCTCACTTTTTTGAATTTGTGAATATTCACTCAAATTCGTGAACATTTTCCCTAATTGGTCAACTTTTTTGAGTTTACGATAATTTGCCGAATTCCTGAATAATTTTAACATTTCCAAACATTTATTGTATTAGCGAAGATTGTCAAATTCATAAACCATTTTAATCCATGTTTTTTCAAATTATAAAATATTATTCAAAATAATGAGCATTTCTTATTTTATGAACTTTGTGATCATTTTTTCAATTTGGGAACATATTTTAAATTGATATTTTTTTTTCAATCTGTCAACATTTATTTGTGATTCTACTTTGAATGATGAACAAATTTTCAATCTGTGAATATTTTCTGAATTATGGAATCTATTTTCAGTGACAGACAATTTTTAAATCGGTGAACATTTCATGAATTTGTAAATTCAAAGAGACATTTCCAAATTTTGAAGTTTTTTCAAACTGAAGAAGATTTTTTTCAATGTCATGAATAGTTTTTTAATTCACTAACTTCTTTTTATTGAAAGAAAGTTCCAATTGGGACATTTTTTGAATGTGTGAATTGTTTAATTTATGAAAATATTTCTAGTCGATGAGTTTTTTTATTTCGTTAAAATTCTTTTGAATTCCTTTTTTCAATTTTGTGAACATTTATGAAAACTCATTAACATTTTTTGAGTCCATGAGAATTTTTTTTGGCCACGAATGTTTTCAAATTCATAGACAATTTGTAACTTCATAGACATTTTTAAATTCACGAACATCATTCGAAATCAATCATTTTTTGAACTCAAGAAGATGTTTTAAATTCATGAACATATTTTCAAATTGGGAACATTTTTGGAATTTGGGATATTTTTCCAATTCAAAAAAGTGAATTCAAGAACATATGTTTGGAATCACAAAAAAATATAGTCCTGAACATTTTTGTATTCGAAAAATTGTTGTCACTCTATAAATGTCTTTAAAATACATGAACATTTTCTTGAAATTAAAACAAAATTTCATTTTTATCATTTTGAATTCACTGATAATTTTTGAATTAGCTATTTTTTAAATCGCAGTTTTTTTATAAAATCTCAAAATTTTGAAATTCATTAAAGCATTAAATTGATGAACGTGTTTTAAACTAAAATAAAAATGAAGTGAATAAAATTAGAATTAAAATTATATTCCGAAAAAAATGAAAAGAGCAACAAAATGCATTTAGGCTGTAGTAGCTAGCTTCCTACCTAGTTGTGCACTGATGGTGCGCCGCACCGAGTACTGTTGGTCTATAAGATCAGTCTAGAGCCTTCTATACTACATTGCCCTGTGATGCCTATTTCAAACACATGAGCTTGTGGGCCTTCCCGAGACCTGGGCCCTAGGCGGTGTTCGCTTCCCGCCTAGACCTAGAACCGGCTCTACGCCGATGATGGCGTGCCGGTATCGACATGGTCCCCTCGTGCATGGCTACACTTTAGTTCTCGGCCAAGTGCGGTCCAGGTGTTGTGCTCGACCATTTGGGTGGCAAAGTGTGCATCAGCAACGACTCGTCGATGTATGGTATGTGTCGGGTTGATAGGCAGGGTCAACACGACACATGGTGGCGAGCGAGGTGGCCATTGTCGGAAGTGGCTACGTACGGCTCACAACGATCGCGTTAGTATAGGAAAGCTCCTAATATTGGGGGTGAAAACCTTAGGTATGAATCGAGATGGTTTTACCTAGCAATGATGATGTTTTTACACTGTTACCTTATTGAAGACATTGCTCGAATATGCACGGACTTGTTCTTTAGCGTGAAAACTTAGAACCTAGCTAGCATTTGGTAATTGGATCTGGTGACAGCGACTGCTTGAGCGTCGTTTTCTTTCTGAAGGTGTTGTTGTTGAAGAACATTTTTCGTTGTCCTTGTGGTGTCAAGATATGGTTGGTTTGGATTTGGTCGTTGTTTGTCGATAGATGTTTTGGTCACTTCGTTTTTCTTTCCTTTTCCTGCTTAGGTTTAGCTTTGATCTTATATGACTTTGCTATATTTCGGTGTCTTTATTTATGTGTGCGTTAATATTGACTTGTGCATCATATGACTATGCAGAGGTCGAGTGTGTGTGCTCCTTATGCTTCTATCCCTTATACTTCGTTTTGAGTCATAAAATCCACTCTTTATCGAACAATGGTAATCTCCCAATGTGCATAGATATGTCTAGCTTAAGATTTATCCTCTGAGCGCACGAATGTCAAGGAGGGTTGCTTAGTGGCATCCGCTCACCTCGAACTGAATAGGAGAAGGGAGTGGCGGAGATGAGACGAGAGAAATACCCCCTCCGTCCCATAATACATGAGAGGAGCGCTAGTGTAAAAACGCTATTATATTATGGGACGGAGGGAGTAGTATTTATTCCTTTTCCTGATCAATTGATCGCCACTGCAAGTTGAATGGTATGGGAGAAATGAGTGGAGATCCCTCACGCACGCACGCATATACCGTCCATATCATCGAGTCAGAATAGAGTTCGCCGGCTCCCACTCCGCCTCCTCTTTATATACCTTGCGCTCCCTCGCCTCTTCTTCCTCCATACACATACTTTGTAAAGCAGATCTCGGCTGCAAGAACCTCAACATTTAACGACGAGGTTACTAGTGGCTACGCCCCGCCTCGCCACGCCTCACACAAGTAAGTACTACCTCTGTACCAAAATATAAGACGTTTTAGTAAGCTAATAGCTTACTAAAACGTCGTGTATTTTGATACGGACGGAGTATATATGTATGCCTGCTCTTTCACCAATGATCTTCCGTTCATTCGGTCGGCGAAGGAAACAATTACAATAATAATAGCATGATTATCCACATGTTCCCGTGCCAAGTCGAACCCTACTGTTCATGCCATGATCGAAGACGTCTGCAAGTCTGAATATGATGATGAGCTTCCTGACGAGGAGCTAGCGTTTTTGCCGGTTGAACAACCTCACCATACACCTGCCTCTTCCTTGACGAGTACAAAAAAATCTCCTCATGGCTTGATGAGGTCGTTCAACGATCAAAAAGACGACGATCGTCGTCCAAACTAGGCATGGGCATCTGGGTACTGTTGCCCACCACAAAGGAAAAGGGCCCTACAACCTTGTCAAGAGAGATATAATCGTTGAGCTTTAGAGTCATGAGGTTGCGACATCTGCTCACTCGCCGCTGAAGTACTCTGAAATTGGCCTCCCATTGTAAGTATGAAAACTTGGGAGTATCTAGATTCTCGACAAGTCAAGGATTTTGAAAAGTAACTGATGTTCCAGTTCAAGTTGTCTAAGATTTCTGTAGCATGGAGATTAGAAAGAAATTATAACTTGAGGATGGGTGAGGAATCATATCTCAAAATTGTGATGAAAGGAGACGCAAGAGAGAAAGAGCATTCCCTGACTTGATTGATTGTCATAGCAGATTCACATTCCCTGGCCTCCTCTTGCACCCTCTCACACCTTCTTTCCCGATAAACACACAAGGACGAGAGTGATTTTTCTAGCGGCACCGGTTTCTACCGGGTTGTGGGATGCCGCACATTTCGCTTGGGGATGTGTGCATGTATTGCTCTATTATGGCAATACCACACATTGTCTGACACATATATATATCACACAACCTTCTCTCTCCTTCAATCCAGCTAACTTTCTTACCCACATATGTGACGTGTGGGACAGCTAGCGAGGAGGCCCAATGACAGAGTGACTAGCAGGTATGTTTGAAGTAAAAAAGGTATTATTACATCCCACCCACCCATGCTTTTCAGTCTGATTACATAGTTTGTATCAATTATATCTTTTGAGCAAAATATCCGATTGACAAACCGTTTGGATGTTAGCACTCATGATATTTAAATCTTCAAAACAATCAATTTTGGACATGGTTGAATTTTTTTTCAAATTCAATTTTTGTTGCATGTTTTCATTGATTTTTCATCCGGATATCAGTACTATTTCATTCAGGTTTCGTTTCTATTTTTGGAGTCTCGAAATAAGTTTTCATATCATTTTGTTAAATTATCTCTCATGGTTGGGCTGAGTTCTAAAGATGTTATTTTCATATTTTCCTATACGATTTCATTTTTGTGGCACGTCTATTTTACAAGTTTCCATTATTTTTCAGGCATTCTCTTTTGCATGTTTTTCGTCATTGTTTCATTCTATACATCATTAATGTTTTATCTCTGATTTGATATAAGTTTCATTATGTCTTTTTTGCATGTTTTCATTATTGATTCACTCTGGTTTCATTAATGTATCATCCGGTATACTCTCTCCATCCACATATATAGGACATAATATATTTTTCGAAGTTACCTTCGACTATGGATTAGCACAATATTATATAACATGCATGTCACACAAAGCGTACCCTCGAATTCGTATGTGAAAGGAGTTTGTGATGATATAAATTTTACATCATACATCTCATATATTAATAATCTATCATTGGTCAAAGGCTACCTCGAAAGAAGTATTAGGCCCTATATATGTGGATGGAGGGAGTATCATATAAGTTTCATTAATGTATCAACATTCGAATTTGAACTTGTTCAAACCATGTCCAAAATTGATCTTGTTTTAAAGATTTAAATGTCATGAACCCAAATCTGCAAACGGATTGAAAAATGGATCATTGGTTCAAAAGTTAAAAGTTGTTACGGGTGTGGAATCAAACAAAAGTATGGATGGATGATCCTGGGCCGAAAGAATAAAATATGTTGAGTGCAATAAATTCCTGCTGTTAGACGGTGATTGGGGCCCAGAAAAAAATCACATGTGTTAAAGCAAACTGAGTGGAATACTTCGTATCTGATATGTGTACACACGTCCCCAAACGAAATGTGTGGCATCCCACTACCCGGTAGAAACCCGGACCACTAGTTTTTCATTTCCAACACAAGGACACAATGTCTTTCTTCGTGAAGCAAAGCTCGGCTCCTAGAACCTCAACACGAGGACCTCATTGTCGCCTCGCCTCCATGCCCGTCTAATGTTTAGTCAATGATAGTTCGTTCGTTATATTGAAAATTCATGCGCTGACCAGTTGTTCCAAAAGTCCGAACTGATGGAGAAAGGCGGGCAATATATTTTAACACTCCCCCACGTCTAGACTACTTTAGTCCTCCGACATGTGATCGATCTAGCCCGCAGATTTTTTTAATACTGCGCTGGAAGGGTCTTGAACTTGACACCTTTTGGCTCCGATACTATATTGAATTCATGCACTGACCAGTTGCTCCAAAAGTGCGAACTAAGGAGAAAGGCGGGCAATATATTTTAACATATTACAGACATTCTAGTTCCGAATACATCAACTAGGTCTGTCCCAATGTTACTGCTATCATGTTGATTTGTCATCGTCTATCTTCCCTCCCCACAAGGCTGGACAAATAATAATAGTAATATGATTGTTGGCATGTTCCTAGGTAGGTTTTTGTTGTCCATGCCATGATCAAAGATGGTTTATATTGTTGGCGAGGATGAATATGATGATGAGCTTTCCGGCAAGGAACCGATGTTTTGTCTGGTTGAACAACCTTACCATACACATGCGTCTTCTTGATAAGTACATGAAGATCTGCCCATGCCTTGATGAACTCATTCAACCAGCAAAAATGGCGGTCATCATCATCCAAACTCCAAACCAGGCTTGGGCTTCCAAGTTTTGTTGCCTGCAACAAAGGAATGGGTGTCGTGCAACCTTGTGTAATGGCGGCGAACTCGGCGGCGTTAAAGATCTCACATGAGACCAGGCTTTGGACCCCGCAAGTTCATGAAGGAGGAGACACTCATGTTGAAGCGCTCATCAACCCGAGGTCTAAATCAAAATTATACATGTTCACCCGTATATACAAATAAATACATAAATGAGTGAAACACAGAAGCTAAAATATTGAAGCATTCATCATCCCGAGGTCTAAATCAAAATTATACAACTTAGCCTGTTCATACAAATATATACATAATAGAGTGAAACACAACAGTGAAATTCAATGTCTTCCTGCATATAAATCCAACATGTTCATATTAGAGAACTACTCCCTCTGTAAACTTTTATAAGACGTTTTAGGTCACTTTTTCATAGATGCACAACTGAGATAGATTTGATACGTATCTTCGTAGGTAGATGGCCATGGTAGGGTGCTTGAGCTTCGTGAAAATCTCAAGAGAGTATAACATGGCTTCTTGAAGAAGAGTCTTCGGCGTGGGTGTCAACAAAATCTTAACTCTATATAAAAGTTATTAGAAATCCAACATTTTGATCGGTCCACTTGGCTTCAGTTTCAATGTTAGATTTTGGCTCTAGACTTTCCAAACGTGTGTATCACATAGGAAAACAGGAAAACTCTAACCAATGCAGAGTCATATCACACACAATGGGCAAGGTAGTGGGCTTTTATGGGAGGAAAGAGGGACTAGATGTGTGATGTCTCCCATATGACAGATTCATGTTCATAGTCATCTCTCTAGCAATCATAGATCGAATTTGAGTATGTTCCATTCTATATATAAATAAATGAATTTGTGTATGCGTATCAGGTGAAGAACTATATATTAGTCCCAGAGAATAGTCTTAAACAGACCAATATTATGACTATCTCCTAAGCTTCTTTTTCCGTTACCACAAAGGTTAAGAATGTCATATATTAGTACATTTATGAAATAAAAAATTGCAACTCTGACATTGCTAATGTGAATATAAATTTCACGGTTGTAGGAGACATGTAGTGTGTTCATACATATGCAACCAAGTTGGATAATATTTTGAGAGGATTATTAAACAATACACTCACATCTGACAAAACAAATCAGCAACCCGTGCCTATGCATGGGACATGTCGATGCTAGCTTCAAATTCTAAAATTACAAGATAGACCTACTTGGCTAATTTTATCGGAGTATACAATGCATAATATGTAATATACTTTGAACCAAGCAATCGCGTGAGGAATTGTACGGTGATGGATAAGAGGACCAACCCCCGTACATATTTTCTACTGGACCTGAATACAATATATGTATCTTTTTTTTTGCGGGGGACAATATATGTATCTTTAATGTATGTTTATATATTAACTGTAGATCCCGGTCTCGAGTAGCTAGTCTTGAGCTCCGCGGCTAAAGACTAGGTCATACCCGAGTGGTTATACCTAGTAATGGCGATGTTTCTTACTTTATTATCCTGTTGAAGGCATTGCTCGGATATGCATGCCGGACTGATTCTTCAGGGTGAAAGACTAGATTATGACCTTATGGTTGTATCCGCTGATGACGGCGCTTGAGTTTCGTTCCCTTACTGAAGGCGTTGTTGCTGAAGAACCTCGTCATCCATGTGGTGTCATGAGATGGTTGATGCGGGTATGGTCATTGTTGTTGTTTTTCGATCCTAGATCTAATTGCTTTGGAGCCTTTTTTTATTGCCTACACATAACTTTGTTCTTATATGACTTTGCTGGTTGTCAACGTGTGTGTGAGTTCGTGTTGGTTGTGTGCATCCTAGCTATGCATAAGCCGGGTGTGTGTCATCGTGTTATATATTTTATTGATGCTCCATTTTGAGCCAACAAAATTCATCATTTGTCGAAAAGAACTGTAGATCTCAATGCATATCTCTCTTTCCTGCCAAGATCCAAAAGTTGGCATCCCCATGCATCCTGTCATATATCTACATGGCCGGTCTTAAGATTTCGGGGCCCGGGGCGAAACTAGGACTAGTGGCCCCTTAATATTGACCATCATCTATAATTTTTTATAAACCTTCATGGCAAAAAGCGCATAGTGAATATAGCATAGGGTTATTACAGATAGAGAGTTAGAGACATGCATACCTTCTCTAAATTGCGCGGTCTTTTCTCAGTATTTGTGGTAGTGTGGGGGCTAGCAATAAGTTGTCTCTAGCCATAAACCAAATCTGCGGCAATGCCACCATCACAAGTAGGTTGCATAGGAGAATCACTAGGGAGCAGTGTCGTAGGAAAGGCAATGTTGTTGCACGGTGACGCGAGACAAACAACTAAAACATGGTCGGCTGCTTAATAATATGATGATAAGCTTGCCACGCCTATAAACTTGTTGACAAAATATCATGTCAAAGCAACTATTCAGATTTAGTATTCTACAGCAAAACAAGATTTGTACTCAAGGTTTCTGTGATTAAATACCTTCAACAGTAGCATCATGTCTTTCTTTTTTTTAGGTATTATTACTGAACTTGTATCTTGATCCATAATCACCTAACTTTTTTTTTGCGGGAACCATAGTCACCTAACTCTTTACAAGAAAATTTTGATCAGCTGAAGGAACAAATCACGAAAGCATATCGGTTTATGTCCAGGCATCTAATAAAATCCAAAATTGTCAATGAGCACAAAACACGGTTCTTCACTGGGAAATAATTTATAAATTCATATGGTGCTTTTCTTGTTTTTAATTAGTACACGGCAAGAAAGTTTTTCCTTTGAACCAATTAATCATGGCAACGAAGTAGTCAAAATAAAGAAGAACGACTGATTTTAACAAACCTAGATTGATTTCGGTTTGGATCCACCGAACGGAACTTGGCGAACAGGTCTGGCGGGGTGTGACTTTTGATCCATCGATTGTCGATTAGGCTGGCTGGGTTGTATTGGAGGAAAATTGGAAGATCAAATTGCAGATTTGGGGGGGACTGGAGAAGAAAGAATCGAGGGTTTGCTTTCTGTACGAGAAACCTCGGCTATATGGTAGACGCCAGTGCACTGGGTCGCTAGCCTAGAAATTCTTTTTCCTGAGTGAATTCAGATTGTTTTTGCTGAGTGAATTCAGAATGTCAGCCTGCGCTGTGTGGAACTGTTAAAAATCACTAATTAAGAAGTACTCCTTGCAAAGATCATTTCCACCTTTTCAGTTTGTGATGTGCGCCACTTGTCGTGCGTCCAAATCTCGAACCGTTTTCACTGTTGGATTTCTTGCCTCGAGATCTTCAAAACCAGATCGCATGTTGATAGGTTTTGACGAACTTTTTTTCACGAAAAAACCGGTTGAAAAAAAGACGAAAAAACAGAACCAGGAGCATGGTTTTTTTTCCTTTCCGAAAGAGGCACGGCCCGCCTCTCGCGAAATAACAACCGTGCCTCTCGCGGAAGCAAAACCGTGCCTCTCGCGCAAGGAAAAATACAGAAAACACGTTTTCCTTTCCGTTTCCGAGAGGCACGGCCGTGCGTCTCGCGAAAGCACAACCGTGCCGCTCACGCAAGGAAAAAAAACAGAAAATGTGTTTTCCTTTCCGTTTCCATGAGGCAAGGCTGTGCCTCTCGCGAAAGCAAAACCGTGCATCTCACGAAAGGAAAAAAATAGAAAACACGTTTTTTCGTTTTCGAGAGGCACAGTCATGCCTCTCGCGAAACCAAAACTGTGTCCTCGCGGAAGCAAAACCGTGCCTCTGGCGGAAGAAAAAAAAACAGGAAATGCGTTTTTTTCGTTTCCGAGAGGCATGGTTGTGCCTCTCATAAAAGCAAAAACCGTGCCTCTCGTAGAAGCAAAACCGTGTCTCTCGCGGAAGCAAAAAAAAAACATGTTTTTTGCCGTCCAAAAACTAAGGAAGACCTGTGAAAAACCTAAATGTCGAAAAAACCCGTTTAAAAAGCCGAAAACACGTGCGAAAAAATAAAATAAAATCTGGAGGGAGCGCCCAGAGCGTGACACATGGCGGCGGCTGCGAGCGCGCCAAGTGGCGCTGATCGTTGTGAGGCTCCTGAAGGAGCGCTCGTCAACTAGTTGCCCCCCCCCCCCCCCGCCCCCCCGCCCTAAATAGGAGAGGATTTGCCTTGTCGATTCTTCCCATTAATTATCATATTTGTAGACTTGTTTTTATGTCACTAGATGTAGTGAACGTGTCTAGGTTCATCCTCCTCATAAAATTTCATATATTTTTTAAGAGGTATTTCTTATTTAAAGAATATATTATCTTTCCTATTCTTTTTACCACGAGTGCTATCCTCAATACTCAGATATTTTGTTTTAATGGAATTTATTAGGATAAGCACGGGCTTCATGCCATGTATCCATATAAATCGACTATTTGCTAGGATCAAACACAAACGGACCAGTGAAAAGAGTATTGCATAGTGTTTTCTACTGCTCTATGTGAACTTAGGCTATGGCGAACAATAGCATCCTCCAAGTCTTCATTGTTTTTCTCATTGCGCAAGTTTGCTTACTCATGATGATTGAAGCACCGGTAGCGCGGGCAGCTGGCAGGCTTATGCGACTCAATCCAGTTTGCTGCCCTAAGGAAATCTTTTGTTGTGCGTTCGGTGGCATGATGTCCAATGGAACTGCGTCCTCCACCAATCCTTGATATGTTTTTTCATTCTCCTCCGAGCTATAAGCTAGGGCCTATAAAATATGCTTCAACGTGGTCGTGTTGTTTCTTACATGAAATTTGTGTTACTAGTTTCAAGAAATATTATGTGTAAGCTATTTTGCTAATAAAAGTGGGAGGAGATTGTTATCTATGCTGTTTGCAATGTGACGCAAAGAGATTTGAAATTATGTTTAATTTAGTGTTTTTAGAGGATCATACCATCCTATGTTTTCATGGTTAAACACATGTTATGGTAACAAAGGTACCATCGGTAGTTGACTCCAGTTTATCATAGCAGTTAACCCATCACATGTGCTGACAGTTTCACTTTTTCTGAAGGTGTATTTGTTCTTTTTGTAATCCTAAAATTTTACATTTTCACTAGTGTTTCCTTTTTCTAGCCCATTTTTGCTTCATCTCAATTTTAGGGTTCCTCCCAATGCCTTAACACCCCAACCATGCATGTGTACCAACCCAATTTAGATGAGGAACAGTTGTCAAGGCGTCACACCTGCTCATGTATTTGAACACTCCGTGCGGCCAATTGTTTCATCGCACTTATAGCACTTAGACCATCTACAGCCGGGCATCTCAAACCCGCCTCATACGCCTGGGCGGGCCACTCGGTCACTGACCGGTTACAAAATTTCAACTTAGACGGGCGCCTCAAACGGGCCTCAAACACCCGGACTGACCGACACCCCTCATATCTAGCCCAAATATGGGACGAATATGGGGGCGCCCGGGCGCATCCGCCACGTCGGACCCGGCCCACACTGGCCCACCCGACCCCACGTATATTCATTCCCATCCGCTCATCGGACCAAACCCTAACCACCCCACAGTTCACCCCCCCTTCATTCCCTCCCCCACTCAAGCTCACATACGGCGATTTCCGGCCGTCTTCCGCATGGCGAGCAGCGGATCTGACTCCGATCAGTCCAGATCCGTCGACTGGGGTGTCATCACACGCGGGTTGGAGGAGGTAAGGGCGGTCCGCATTGCACTCCGCCACTCCCGAGAGGACAACGCCTGGTCGACGGCAGGATGTGTTCGGCGCAACTCCATGGCTTCGGCTCAACGGGCGCTCGAGTCCTCTAGGGATGGATTATCACAGTCCCGGCACCCAGAAAATCTCTCCTTCCCCATCATCGGTCGGGGCAGACTATGAGTCCCACCGGGACCGGTGTGTCCATCGTGGGAAGGAGAGGATAAGGGCCGCCGAGCCCCGTATCGCGGCAGAAGTGGCAGCGGCTGATGCGGTGGTGTGGGCGGCCGCAGAGGAGGAAGCCATCCGCGCCCACATTGTGAAGAAACAGTAGCGGAAGAACACACACGCCCTAACCCGAGAGCAGAATCGGGCGATCCGTGCCATGGCCGGACTACCACCAAAGTAGGACAGCGATGACGAGGGCAGCTCCGATGACGAGCTGACCTGGCTCGATCCCTACTGCGTCTTCGACCGGTACTTCCGCGAGAAGCACGACAAGGGTGCCAGGAAGGGCAAGGGCAGCCGCGGATGATCTGCACCATAGCCAAAAATGCCAAATTTTGGTAGTCCGATGGCATTTTAGTAGTGATAGAGTAGCCAGAGGATTTGTGTAATGCAACTACATAGTTGCATGAGTTTGTAGAATTTGAGATGTGATAATTGAGGTGTCCGGTTGTGAGAAGGCAAATTTGAGGCTTCACCGATCAGTGTCCATGGACGTGCCCGGGCGCGTACGTGGACGTTTGAGGGGCCGGATTTGAAAAGTCCGGCTGTAGATGCTCTAAGAGCATCACAACCGGACTTACCAAATCTGGCACCCTACACGCCCGCGGGCGCGCTCGGGCATGTTCACGGACTGTGACCGGGTAGTCCACAAATACACGCGTCCACAACTGTGTATCTCATATCCGACACCCTATATCCATACAAAATCATGCAACATAGTACGTAGATCACTAGATGGCCAAATTTGACAGAAAAAGTTCATATAAACCGGTAGCAAACATGCATAATTCACATAAAACATCATCAAACGGACATAGTTCACACAGTTCATACATCCGGCATATTCTAACTATATACTAGGAGCTAGATTATGTGAGAGGGCGGGGCTTCACCACTTCTTCGCTGGCCCTTTGCCCTTTCGGTTGCCGGCGCTACTGTAGGCGTCCGTGACAGGAGGTGGGTCGATGTCGGAGCCGTCGGAGTCGGACCCGTCATCAGAGGAGGAATCAGAGATGAAGATGCTGTTGGAAATATGCCCTAGAGGCAATAATAAAATGGTTATTATTATATTTCCTTGTTCATGATAATTGTCTATTGTTCATGCTATAATTGTGTTATTCGGAAATCGTAATACATGTGTGAATACATAGACCACAACATGTCCCTAGTGAGCCTCTAGTTGACTAGCTCGTTGATCAATAGATGGTTATGGTTTCCTGACCATGGACATTGGATGTCACTGATAACGGGATCACATCCTTAGGAGAATGATGTGATGGACAAGACCCAATCCTAAGCATAGCACAAGATCGTGTAGTTCGTCTGCTAAATCTTTTCTAATGTCAAGTATCATTTCCTTAGACCATGAGATTGTGCAACTCCCGGATACCGTAGGAATGCTTTGGGTGTGCCAAACGTCACAACGTAACTGGGTGGCTATAAAGGCACACTACGAGTGTCTCCGAAAGTGTCTATTGAGTTGGCACGAATCGAGACTGGGATTTGTCACTCCGTGTGACGGAGAGGTATCTCTGGGCCCACTCGGCAAGACATCATCATAATGAGCTCAATGTGACCAAGGAGTTGATAACGGGACGATGTGTTACGGAACGAGTAAAGAGACTTGCCGGTAACGAGATTGAACAAGGTATAGGGATACCGACGATCGAATCTCGGGCAAGTATCATACCGGTAGACAAAGGGAATTGTGTACGGGATTGATTGAATCCCCGACATCGTGGTTCATCGATGAGATCATCGTGGAACATGTGGGAGCCAACATGGGTATCCAGATCCCGCTGTTGGTTATTGGCCGGAGAGATGTCTCGGTCATGTCTGCATGATTCCTGAACCCGTAGGGTCTACACACTTAAGGTTCGGTGATGCTAGAGTTGTTATGGGAAATAGTATGCAGTTACTGAATGTTGTTCGGAGTCCCGGATGAGATCCCGGACGTCACTGGGAGTTTTGGAATGGTCCGGAGGTGAAGATTTATATATGGGAAGTCATCATACGGTCACCGGAAGTGTTCGGGGGTTTATCGGTATTGTACCGGGACCACCGAAGGGGTTCCGGGGTCCACGGGGGTCCACCTGCCCCGGAGGGCCCTATGGGCTGTATGTGGAAGGGAACCAGCCCCTAAGTGGGCTGGGCGCCATCCCCCTAGGGCCCATGCGCCTAGGGTTGGGGGGAACCCTAAAGGGGGCGCCCCCTTGGCTTGGGGGGCAAGCCCCCTCCCCTTGGCCGCCCCCCCTCTAGATCCATCTAGGAGGGGCCGGCCCCCTTCCCCCTTCGCCCTATAAATAGAGGGGTGGAGGGAGGGCAGCAGCACCACATCCAAGGCGCAGCCCTCCCCCTCTCCAACACCCCCTCCTCCTCCGTTGAGCTTGGCGAAGCCCTGCCGGAGAACTGCAAGCTCCACCACCACGCCGTCGTGCTGCCGGAGCTCTTCCCCAACTTCTCCTTCCCCCTTGCTGGATCAAGAAGGAGGAGACGTCCCCGGGATGTACGTGTGTTGAACGCGGAGGCGCCGTTGTTCGGCGCTTAGATCGGAATCAACCGCGATCTGAATCACTGCGAGTACGACTCCTTCATCCGCGTTCTTGTAACGCTTCCGCATCGCGATCTTCAAGGGTATGAAGATGCACTCCCCTCTCTCTCGTTGCTAGTCTCTCCATAGATTGATCTTGGTGATGCGTAGAAATTTTTTAATTTCTGCAACGATCCCCAACAGTGGCATCATGAGCTAGGTCTATGGTAGTTTCTATGCACGAGTAGAACACAAGTTGTTGTGGGCGTCGATTTTGTCAATTTACTTGCCGTTACTAGTCTTATCTTGATTCGGCGGCATCGTGGGATGAAGCGGCCCGGACCGACCTTACACGTACGCTTACGTGAGACAGGTTCCACCGACTGACATGCACTAGTTGCATAAGGTGGCTAGCGGGTGTCTGTCTCTCCCACTTTAGTCGGATCGGATTCGATGAAAAGGGTCCTTATGAAGGGTAAATAGAAATTGGCATATCACGTTGTGGTTTTGGCGTAGGTAAGAAACGTTCTTGCTAGAAACCTATAGCAGCCACGTAAAAACTTGCAACAACAATTAGAGGACGTCTAACTTGTTCTTGCAGCATATGCCGTGTGATGTGATATGGCCAAAAGGATGTGATGAATGATATATGTGATGTATGAGATTGATCATGTTCTTGTAATAGGAATCACGACTTGCATGTCGATGAGTATGACAACCGGCAGGAGCCATAGGAGTTGTCTTAATTTATTGTATGACCTGCGTGTCACTGAAAACGCCATGTAATTACTTTACTTTATTGCTAACCGTTAGCCATAGTAGTAGAAGTAATAGTTGGCGAGACAACTTCATGAAGACACGATGATGGAGATCATGGTGTCATGCCGGTGACGATGATGATCATGGCGCCCCGAAGATGGAGATCAAAAGGAGCAAAATGATATTGGCCATATCATGTCACTATTTGATTGCATGTGATGTTTATCATGTTTTACATCTTATTTGCTTAGAACGACGGTAGCTTAAATAAGATGATCCCTCGCAATAATTTCAAGAAAGTGTTCCCCCTAACTGTGCACCGTTGCTAAGGTCCGTTGTTCCGAAGCACCACGTGATGATCGGGTGTGATAGGTTCTAACGTTCGCATACAACGGGTGTAAGCCAGATTTACACACGCAATACACTTAGGTTGACTTGACGAGCCTAGCATGTACAGACATGGCCTCGGAACACGGAAGACCGAAAGGTCGAACATGAGTCGTATAGAAGATACGATCAACATGAAGATGTTCACCGATGATGACTAGTCCGTCTCACGTGATGATCGGACACGGCCTAGTTGACTCGGATCATGTATCACTTAGATGACTAGAGGGATGTCTATCTGAGTGGGAGTTCATTAAATAATTTGATTAGATGAACTTAATTATCATGAACATAGTCTAAAAATCTTTGCAATATGTCTTGTAGATCAAATGGCCCACGCTAATGTTGCCCTCAACTTCAACGCGTTCCTAGAGAAAACCAAGCTGAAAGACGATGGTAGCAACTACACGGACTGGGTCCGTAACCTGAGGATTATCCTCATAGCTGCCAAGAAAGCATATGTCCTTGAAGCACCGCTAGGTGAAGCACCTGTTTTCCCAGCAACTCAAGACGTTATGAATGCCTGGCAGTCGCGTAGTGATGATTACTCCCTGGTTCAGTGCGGCATGCTTTACAGCTTAGAACCGGGGCTCCAAAAGCGTTTTGAGCAGCACGGAGCATATGAGATGTTCCAAGAGCTGAAAATGGTTTTCCAAGCTCATGCCCGGGTCGAGAGATATGAAGTCTCCGACAAGTTCTACAGTTGTAAGATGGAGGAGAATAGTTCTGTCAGCGAGCACATACTCAAAATGTCTGGGTTGCACAACCGCTTGTCTCAGCTGGGAGTTAATCTCCCGGATGACGCGGTCGTTGACAGAATCCTTCAGTCGCTCCCACCTAGCTACAAGAGCTTTGTGATGAATTTCAATATGCAGGGGATGGAGAAAACCATTCCTGAGGTATATTCAATGCTGAAATCAGCGGAGGTGGAGATCAAAAAGGAACATCAAGTGTTGATGGTCAATAAAACCACTAGTTTCAAGAAAGGCAAGGGTAAGAAGAACTTCAAGAAGGACGGCAAGGGAGTTGCCGCGCCCGGTAAGCCAGTTGCCGGGAAGAAGCCAAAGCATGGACCCAAGCCTGAGACTGAGTGCTTTTATTGCAAGGGAAACGGTCACTGGAAGCGGAACTGCCCCAAGTACTTAGCGGATAAGAAGGCCGGCAATACCAAAGGTATATATGATATACATGTTATTGATGTGTACCTTACCAGCACTCGTAGTAGCTCCTGGGTATTTGATACCGGTGCGGTTGCTCATATTTGTAACTCAAAACAGGAGCTGCGGAATAAGCGGAGACTGGCGAAGGACGAGGTGACGATGCGCGTCGGGAATGGTTCCAAGGTCGATGTGATCGCCGTCGGCACGCTACCTCTACATTTACCTACGGGATTAGTTTTAAACCTCAATAATTGTTATTTAGTGCCAGCTTTGAGCATGAACATTGTATCTGGATCTCGCTTAATGCGAGATGGCTACTCATTTAAATCTGAGAATAATGGTTGTTCTATTTATATGAGAGATATGTTTTATGGTCATGCCCCGCTGGTCAATGGTTTATTCTTATTTAATCTCGAACGTGATGTTACACATATTCATAGTGTGAATGCCAAAAGATGTAAGGTTGATAATGATAGTCCCACATACTTGTGGCACTGCCGCCTTGGTCACATTGGTGTCAAACGCATGAAGAAACTCCATGCAGATGGACTTTTGGAGTCTCTTGATTATGAATCATTTGACACGTGCGAACCATGCCTCATGGGCAAAATGACCAAGACTCCGTTCTCCGGAACAATGGAGCGAGCAACCAACTTATTGGAAATCATACATACTGATGTGTGCGGTCCAATGAGCGTTGAGGCTCGCGGTGGTTATCGTTATGTTCTCACCCTCACTGATGACTTAAGTAGATATGGGTATGTCTACTTAATGAAACACAAGTCTGAGACCTTTGAAAAGTTCAAGGAATTTCAGAGTGAGGTTGAGAATCAACGTGACAGGAAAATAAAGTTCTTACGATCAGATCGTGGAGGGGAATATTTGAGTCACGAATTTGGCACGCACTTAAGGAAATGTGGAATTGTTTCACAACTCACGCCGCCTGGAACACCTCAGCGTAATGGTGTGTCCGAACGTCGTAATCGCACTCTATTAGATATGGTGCGATCTATGATGTCTCTTACCGATCTACCGCTATCATTTTGGGGTTATGCTTTAGAGACTGCCGCATTCACTTTAAATAGGGCTCCGTCGAAATCCGTTGAGACGACACCGTATGAATTATGGTTTGGGAAGAAACCTAAGCTGTCGTTTCTGAAAGTTTGGGGATGCGATGCTTATGTCAAGAAACTTCAACCTGAAAAGCTCGAACCCAAGTCGGAAAAATGTGTCTTCATAGGATACCCTAAGGAAACTATTGGGTATACCTTCTATAGATCCAAAGGCAAGATCTTTGTTGCCAAGAATGGATCCTTTCTAGAGAAAGAGTTTCTCTCGAAAGAAGTAAGTGGGAGGAAAGTAGAACTTGATGAAGTACTGCCTCTTGAACCGGAAAGTAGCGCAGCTCAAGAAAATGTTTCTGTGGTGCCTGCACCGACTAGAGAGGAAGTTAATGATGATGATCAAGGAACATTTGGATCAAGTTACTACTGAACTTCGTAGGTCCACAAGGACACGTTCCACACCAGAATGGTATGGAAACCCTGTCCTAGAAATAATGTTGTTAGACAACGGTGAACCTTCGAACTATGAAGAAGCGATGGCGGGCCCAGATTCCAACAAATGGCTTGAAGCCATGAAATCCGAGATAGGATCCATGTATGAAAACAAAGTATGGACTTTGACAGACTTGCCCGATGATCGGCGAGCCATAGAAAATAAATGGATCTTTAAGAAGAAGACGGACGCGGATGGCAATGTGACCATCTATAAAGCTCGGCTTGTCGCTAAGGGTTATCGACAAGTTCAAGGGGTTGACTACGATGAGACCTTCTCACCCGTAGCGAAGCTGAAGTCCGTCCGAATCATGTTAGCAATTGCCGCATTCTATGATTATGAGATATGGCAAATGGACGTCAAAACGGCATTCCTTAATGGTTTCCTTAAGGAAGAATTGTATATGATGCAGCCGGAAGGTTTTGTCGATCCTAAGAATGCTGACAAGGTATGCAAGCTCCAACGCTCAATCTATGGGCTGGTGCAAGCATCTCGGAGTTGGAACATTCGCTTTGATGAGATGATCAAAGCGTTTGGGTTTACACAGATTTATGGAGAAGCCTGTGTTTACAAGAAAGTGAGTGGGAGCTCTGTAGCATTTCTCATATTATATGTGGATGACATACTATTGATGGGAAATGATATAGAACTCTTGGAAAGCATAAAGGCCTACTTGAATAAGCGTTTTTCAATGAAGGACCTTGGAGAAGCTGCTTATATATTAGGCATCAAGATTTATAGAGATAGATCGAGACGCCTCATTGGTCTTTCACAAAGCATGTACCTTGACAAGATATTGAAGAAGTTCAATATGGATCAGTCCAAGAAGGGGTTCTTGCCTGTATTGCAAGGTGTGAGATTGAGCACGGCTCAATGCCCGACCACGACAGAAGATAGAGAAAAGATGAGTGTCATCCCCTATGCCTCGGCCATAGGGTCTATTATGTATGCCATGTTGTGTACCAGACCTGATGTAAACCTTGCCGTAAGTTTGGTAGGAAGGTACCAAAGTAATCCCGGCATGGAACACTGGACAACGGTCAAGAATATCCTGAAGTACCTGAAAAGGACTAAGGATATGTTTCTCGTTTATGGAGGTGACGAAGAGCTCGTCGTAAAGGGTTACGTCGATGCTAGCTTCGACACAGATCTGGATGACTCCAAGTCACAAACCGGATACGTGTATATTTTGAATGGTGGGGCAGTCAGCTGGTGCAGTTGCAAGCAAAGCGTCGTGGCGGGATCTACATGTGAAGCGGAGTACATGGCAGCCTCGGAGGCAGCACATGAAGCAATCTGGATGAAGGAGTTCATTACCGACCTAGGAGTTATTCCCAATGCGTCGGGCCCGATGGCTCTCTTCTGTGACAACACTGGAGCTATTGCCCTGGCCAAGGAGCCCAGGTTTCACAAGAAGACCAGGCATATCAA
Organism: Triticum aestivum; assembly: GCF_018294505.1. Taxonomy (NCBI): domain Eukaryota; kingdom Viridiplantae; phylum Streptophyta; class Magnoliopsida; order Poales; family Poaceae; genus Triticum; species Triticum aestivum. Next base: position 486,718,955 of record NC_057796.1, read on the forward strand.
GCGTCGCTTCAACTCCATTCGTGAAAATGTTCAAGATGGAGACATAGATATTTGTAAAGTGTATACGGACCTGAATGTCGCAGATCCGTTGACTAAACCTCTTCCACGAGCAAAACATGATCAACACCAGAACTCTATGGGTGTTCGATTCATCAGAATGTAACTAGATTATTGACTCTAGTGCAAGTGGGAGACTGTTGGAAATATGCCCTAGAGGCAATAATAAAATGGTTATTATTATATTTCCTTGTTCATGATAATTGTCTATTGTTCATGCTATAATTGTGTTATCCGGAAATCGTAATACATGTGTGAATACACAGACCACAACATGTCCCTAGTGAGCCTCTAGTTGACTAGCTCGTTGATCAATAGATGGTTACAGTTTCCTGACCATGGACATTGGATGTCAGTGATAACGGGATCACATCATTAGGAGAATGATGTGATGGACAAGACCCAATCCTAACCATAGCACAAGATCGTGTAGTTCGTCTGCTAAAGCTTTTCTAATGTCAAGTATCATTTCCTTAGACCATGAGATTGTGCAACTCCCGGATACCATAGGAATGCTTTGGGTGTGCCAAACATCACAACATAACTGGGTGGCTATAAAGTCACACTACGGGTGTCTCCGAAAGTGTCTGTTGAGTTGGCACGAATCGAGACTGGGATTTGTCACTCCGTGTGACGGAGAGGTATCTCTGGGCCCACTCGGTAAGACATCATCATAATGAGCTCAATGTGACCAAAGAGTTGATCACGTGATGTTGTGTTACAGAACGAGTAAAGAGACTTGTCGGTAACGAGATTGAACAAGGTATAGGGATACCGACGATTGAATCTCGGGCAAGTATCATACCAATAGACAAAGGGAATTGTGTACGGGATTGATTGAATCCCCAACATCGTGGTTCATCCGATGAGATCATCGTGGAACATGTGGGAGCCAACATGGGTATCCAGATCCCGTTGTTGGTTATTGGCCGGAGAGATGTCTCGGTCATGTCTGCATGATTCCCGAACCCGTAGGGTCTACACACTTAAGGTTCGGTGACGCTAGAGTTGTTATGGGAAATAGTATGCAGTTACTGAATGTTGTTCGGAGTCCCGGATGAGATCCCGGACGTCACGAGGAGTTCCGGAATGGTCCGGAGGTGAAGATTTATATATGGGAAGTCATCATACGGTCACCGGAAGTGTTCGGGGGTTTATTGGTATTGTACCGGGACCACCGAAGGGGTTCCGAGGGTCCACCTGCCCCGGAGGGCCCTCTGGGCTGTATGTGGAAGGGAACCAGCCCCTAAGTGGGCTGGGCGCCGTCCCCCCTAGCGCCCATGCGCCTAGGGTTGGGAGGGGACCCTAAAGGGGGCGCCCCCCTTGGCTTGGGGGGCAAGCCCCCTCCCCTTGGCCGCCGCCCCCTCTAGATCCATCAAGAGGGGGCCGGCCCCCTTCCCCCTTCGCCCTATAAATATAGGGGTGTAGGGAGGGCATCACCACCACATCCAAGGCGCAGCCCTCCCCCTCTCCAACACCTCCTCCTCCTCCGTTGAGCTTGGCGAAGCCCTGCCGGAGAACTGCAAGCTCCACCACCACACCGTCGTGCTGCCGGAGCTCTTCCCCAACTTCTCCTTCCCCCTGGCTGGATCAAGAAGGAGGAGACGTCCCCGGGTTGTACGTGTGTTGAACGCGGAGGCGCCGTTGTTCGGCGCTTAGATCGGAATCAACCGCGATCTGAATCGCTGTGAGTATGACTCCTTCATCCGCGTTCTTGTAACGCTTCCGCATCGCGATCTTCAAGGGTATGAAGATGCACTCCCCTCTTTCTCGTTGCTAGTCTCTCCATAGATTGTTCTTGGTGATGCGTAGAATTTTTTTAATTTCTGCAACGATCCCCAAGAGATGCCTTCTTTCAAGCGTCGGACGATGTGGTCCTTCTTGCGCTTGAAATTGGCCACCCTCACTTCCTCCGACGCCTCTCGCTCGGACTGGTCAATGCTGAGCCGAAGCACCTTGGCGTTGATTCCCCGGAGCCGCCGGCTGTCTGTCTCCGCCGTCATAAGTGACCGGCGGTACACCCACTGGAGGAGACGCTCATCCTCGTTGGGCACCGACGGCATCACACGGCGGCGGTGGGAGGACAGCGTGGCCGCATCCGACGTGGCCCCTATCTCCCTTGCCCTCTACCTCTCGCAGCGGGCGGCGCGCGCCTCCGATTCCTGAGTCAGCATCCGCGGCGTCGGCGGAGTGGGCACTAGAAGTCACCGCTGCCTATGCGGAGCAGCGGCTGGAGGTGGAGGAGGCCGGCGGACAGGCGGCCCCGGTTGAGCTACCCTCGTAGATCCGCGCAGGGGATGGGAAAGGACGGCGCCGACGTCGACGCTGCGGACGCAGGTGACAGGTGGCTTCTCACCTAAACCAGAGCTACCGCCCGTATCCACCCTTGAGCACTCCAATGCGAGGGCCAGCTCGTCCTTGTCTTTGGAGCTGCCGTCGAGTCGCTGCCGGTGTTGGAGATGGTTGCCCGCGCTCGGGAGTTGACGGATTGGAGAAAGGGGAGCGGAATGAAGTGAGGCTAGGGTTTGCTTTGGATGGAGATTACGGGGTCGGGGTGGGTCAGAAGTGTGCCGGGCAAACATGGTGGGCGCGCCTTGACCGCCTCATGTCTGCCCTAAATTTGAACTGGATATGAGGGGCGCCGGTCAGTCTGAACATTTGAGGGCGGGTTGAGACGTCTGATTGGGTCGGTTTTTTATGACCGGTCATTGACCGGTCCGCCTGTCGAGGCATTTGAGACCCTTCTTGCGCATGTGCCACCATTCGAAGGATCTCGGCGCGGTAGTTCCATCAGGATGTCCTCCTGACTTTAATACTCAAGCATATAAACAAACAACCATGTCTTTCAAAATATCAACGCTAAAGCAAGTTATCCCTAGCCCATTATGCTCAATCGTTCATCCATTCATGAAACACACTCGCATATTAGCTACACCCAATGCTCAAGTACGATCATAGTGCCCCTTAGTTGATGCTTTATAAGAGAAGATGGAGACTCAAGTAAAAATAAAAATTGCATAAAGTAAATGAAAGGCCCTTCGCAGAGGGAAGTAGGGATTTGTAGAGGTGCCAGAGCTCAAAGCGAAAAAGATAGAGATAAAACATTTTCGGTGGCATGCTTTTCCTGTCAACGAAAACGATCGAGTAGTTCCCAATACTTTCCATGCTAGACATATCATAGGCGGTTCCCAAACAGAAAATAAAGTTTATTCCTTTTTCCACCATACTTTCACTTTCCATGGCTAACCGTATCCACGGGTGCCTTGCATACCATCACTTTCCAAGGAATTTATTATTTGACAACATAAAGTAAATTCATTTTTCATTTCGGGACTGGGCATCCCTAATACCTTTGCCGTACTCTCATGCAATGATAAGTGAATAAACACTCATCTTGAGAATAACATATATAGCATGGAAATATATCAGCCACCCCCTACCGTTTCATGAGCGGTACGAGCACACAAAAGGGAAATTTATTTTGAAAATTATAGATGGCACATACAAATTTGCTTAGAACGGCAAAATAACACCACATATAGGTAGGTATAGTGGACTCATGTGGCAAAAACTGGTTTAAAGAATTTTGGATGCACAAGTAGTGATCATACTTAGAGCAAATGAAGGCTAGCAAAGGATTGAGAAGCATCCAACCAAGAAACGAAAAATCTCGTAAGCGAGCATTAAGCATAACTAACACCGAATAATGCACCACAAGTAGGATGTAATTTCATTGCATAACTACTGACTTTCGTGCTTGCATAGGGAATCACAAACCTTAACACCAATATTCTTACTAAAGCATAATTATTCATCAACATGACTCACATATCACTATCATCATATCTCAAAACTATTACAAGGAATCAAGTTTATTTTGTCCAATGATCTTCATGAAAGTTTTTATTATATCCTCCTTGGATATTTATCACTTTGGGACTAATTTCATATGTTGCTTTTGATAAGCTCAAACAAGTATAAGTGAAGAACATGAGCATCACAATTCTTTCTCTCAAAATAATCTAAGTGAAGCAAGAGAGAATTTCTAAAAAATTACTAACTCTCAAATAAATCTAAGAGAAGCATGGGAGCATTTCTTCAAAAATACTAAAGCACACTGTTGGGGATATTACCATTGGGCGTAAACCGGCCAGGAGAGGCCGGGTTAACCCCATAAGTAGTTCATCTGTACCTGAAGTCCATGAAGACAGACGGTGACGCTTTATGAAAGCCCAGGGCCCAAATCCGGTTTAAGGCCTATAGACATAAACCGGTGTTGATATGTAAACTTGTGTTGTAAAATAGAAGAAGCAGAGACCGAGCCGGACACGATTATGAGCCGGCCTCGGGATTCTGTAAACCGACAGGCGTCAACCCATGTATATAAGGGGATGACCCGACAGCGGTTCAAGAAGACCAGACAACAACTCGAGACTCAGGCAAAGCGTATTCGCTCCCTGGTCATCGAAACCCCATCAATTCCATCACAACTAGACGTAGGCTTTTACCTTCATCGTAAGGGGCCGAACTAGTATAAAACTCTCTTGCGTCCCTTGTCCGCTTTAACCCCCCTAAGCTAAACCGTAGCGGTGGCTCCACGACTAAGTCCTTTCTCTAGGACATCTGCCGTGACAAAACCACGACAGTTGGCGCCCACCGTGGGGCTATCGCACGATGGTTTCAAGTTCTTGGAGGGCAACTTCGAAGGACTCAAGGGTTACGCTGTGGGCCGGATGACCAAGAGTCGTCGCGGCAAGCTCTACATCGACGATGCAGGCTGGGGCCCCGAGGCCGGCTCAATCGAGTACGGGTACCGGGTCCCCTTTGGTGGCATACACGTTTTCATTGGCAAGATCGGCGAACCGGGCCCTGAGCCGGACATCTGCACCGACCTCGTCGAAACGGCTCAGCGTGCGAGATCTGCCCGGGTCAAGCCTGTCATGAAGCGTGCCTTCGTGGGAGTTATCCATGGAGGGGAATCTGAGGATAGATCGGAATCTGGTGGTGAGACCGTCGTTTATTCCGGCGACGAGTCATCGACCGGAGAGACCGAGTCGTTATATCAGTTACAAGATGGCCGGATTGGGGGCTGTTCCGATGGCGACAGTATTCCGGACCCCTTTGATCTGCCAAACCGGGTTGCGATCTTCATGGCCGGCACGCAACCGGCGCTCCACTCTTCGACCGCAGCGGCGATGATTTCCGGATCGGCAGCGGCAGCAGCGGCCGGGGCAGGAGGCCCTGTGCGACCGCCAGCTCAGGTTCTATCTGATTTGTTTGACGCGTTGGCAACGCTGATGGCGGAGGTTAACCCGGCGGATCAGGATGCACACAATGCGGAAATCGCGAAAGTGAAAGATCAGATCACCCAGGCCAAAGCCGACTTAGCAGCTGAGGATACCAGGATAGCCGCGGAGCGGGCCGCTTTGGATGCACAAGCTTACCGGATTATGCTGGATCAGAGTGCGTCGAACGAAGTCCTGAAGAGGAGGCACCGATCTCGCCTGCCGCCGGTTTATGACGCTAGAAATCTCTTTAACACCCCAGGAGCAGGGACCAGTAATCCGCCGGTGGTAAACCGGGCGGAGGCACCTGGAGCAGGGGCGCCGGTTCAGCCACGTTTGGCGGATCCGCCTCGTCAGAACAACATTGTAACACCGCATGTCCCCACGCCGCCGGGTCATTACTCTAACCCGATGGACAACATTGTCGCTGCCGCTTCACGGCTGGCGGCCATCCCGATCGAAGGCGATTCTCCGGCGGCGGTCGAGACGCGTCGGGTTAAGGAGCTTCTTCAGACAGCCTTGGTTCAACAGGAGGCTTATTCATATAGTCGCGATCGGATTCATTCCACTCCCCGTCCAAGCCGGAGTTACAGCAGGCGTATGGATGAACCGGCAGTGTCAAGCAATGCGCGGAACCGTGATCCGCCCCGTGGCAATAACCCGGCGGGTGGTGCTGGTGATGCTCAGGAGGTGGTGGACCGGGCTCGGGCACGCAGAGAGGCCGAGTTAGCGGCGCAGCATGAAGCCCGTCAGCTTACTCCGGTTCGTCCAACCACATCGGTGGAACCAGGAGTTACCTCTAGTTCTTTGGGAGTGCCATGTCTTGTCCCAGCGTTGCGCAATGTGCGCCTGCCCAAGGATTTCAAGGGCCCGCGCAAGGTGCCGAATTACACCGCCGATTTATCCCCTGAAACATGGGTCGAAAGCTATGAGATGGCCATGGAGATGCTGGATGTGGATGATGCGGCATGTGCGAAATACTTCACCATGATGCTAGAAGGGACAGCCCGCACTTGGTTAAAGAGCTTACCGGCTAATTCTATCAGGTCATGGGCCGAGTTGAGAGCCCGGTTTATTCAGAATTTCAAGGATACATGCAAGCAGCCCATGTCAATTGTGGACTTAGCTGCCTGTGTCCAGGAGGAAGGAGAGTCAACAACCCATTGGGTGCGCCGGGTTTCGGAGATTTTGCATTCATCGGACCGCATCAACGCTGACACCGCAGTTTTAACATTGGAAGGCAATTGCCGGTTTGAACCCCTGAAGTTGAAGTTGGGACGGCTCAAACGTCATTGTAATGACATGGGAACCCTCATGGCTGCACTGGTGAAGTATGCCGACTCTGATAGTACCAAGGATCCCGAGTCTGACGATGATAAGACAGGGAAGGGAAAGAAGAGCGGCAACGCCAAGGGGCAGCACCACAACCCGGCGGGTCATGGAAACGGCGGCAAGCGTAAGGCGGACCACGGTTTAGACTTTGTGGCTAATACTAATACACATGACAAGGGCCAGCGGCGTAAGGGTAAACCGCCCCAGCGCGGTGGAAGGCCAAGTCCTAATCCGGACCGTTTGTCTTATCTGTTGAACCAGCCCTGTCCAAAGCATGGGACGAAGGAGGACCCGTCCACGCACCTCTGGAAAGATTGTTACATCATGCAAGAGTTCAAAAATTCTGATTCTTTCCGGTATGATCATGGACCAGGAGGCGGTTCGGGCCCCGGCTCTCATGGGCCGGGTTATGGCGGAGGAAATTCCGGTTCAGGCTTCCACGGTAATCAGGGTGGACATAACAATCAAAGTAATCAGGGTAACCAAGGTGGCTATAATCATCAGGGCAATCAGCAGCAGCAGCAGCAGTCGGGTTACCAGAGCAACCCGAAGCAGTTGAATAGCGGACAGTATCATGTCTTCACCACTAGCTTGGACAAGCGCGATCAGAAGCTTCATAAAAGGGCGGTGAATGCCGTTGAACCGGCGATGCCCCGTTATTTGCGTTGGTCCGAGCAGCCGATTGTGTGGAGTAGAGAAGATCATCCACCCCGGGTTGACAATCCGGGTCATCTGGCTCTGGTGGTGGCACCTCAGGTGGGAGGTTATAAGTTCACTAAGGTACTCATGGATGGAGGGAGTAGTATCAATATCCTTTATTATGAAACTTTCCGTCGCATGGGGTTAACAGATAAAAATCTTAAACCGTCCAATACGGTGTTCCATGGTGTGGTGCCTGGTAAGTCGGCATATCCTGTTGGTAAGATAGCTCTGGAGGTGGCTTTTGGAGATGAGCATGACTCGAGATCAGAAACCTTGACCTTTGAAGTGGTGAAAATCAGCAGCCCGTATCATGCCCTATTTGGACGGCCAGCTTATGCTAAGTTTATGGCACGGCCTTGTTATGTCTATCTGCAGCTCAAGATGCCGGGTCACAAGGGAACTATAACCGTGCATGGGAGCCGCAAGATTGCTCTGGAGTGTGAAGAAGGTGATGCGGCTTATGCTGAGTCGGTTTGTGCAACAGAAGAGTTGAAGTTTTACAAGGACAATGTTGATCCGGCAGATATGACTTCGTTGAAGAAACCAACTACAGAGCATGATCCGGCCCTGAAGTTTAAATCGGCTGATGAGACTAAGCTTGTTGACTTCGTGCCTGGCGATTCGTCCAAGCAGTTTAGCATCAGCGCTAACTTGGATCCGAAATAGGAAAGCGCGCTCATCGAGTTCATCCGTGAGAATCGGGACATCTTTGCATGGAAGCCTTCTGACATGCCAGGTGTACCGAGAGAACTCGCTGAGCACACTCTCAATGTTGATCCCAAGTATAAACCGGTCAAGCAGTTTCTCCGCCAGTTCAATGAAGAAAGGCGCAAAGCTATTGGAGAAGAAGTAGCCAGGCTCTTGGCGGCTGGATTTATCGTTGAAGTATTCCATCCTGAGTGGTTGGCTAATCCGGTGCTGGTCCTCAAGAAGAATGGCACTTGGCGTATGTGTGTGGACTACACAGACCTCAACAAAGCTTGTCCAGCAGATCCTTTTGCCCTTCCCCGTATTGATCAAATTATTGATGCTACGGCGGGTTGCGAGTGTTTAAGCTTTTTGGATGCATATTCTGGTTATCATCAGATCAAAATGGCAGTTAAGGACCAGGAGAAGATAGCCTTCATAACTCCCTTTGGAGCCTTCTGCTATGTGTCCATGCCCTTTGGGCTCAAGAGTGCCCAGGCGACTTATCAACGGTGTGTGCAGAATTGTCTGCATAAACAGATCGGCCGCAATGTTCACGCCTATGTGGATGATATTGTGGTAAAATCAAGGAAGAAGGAGACATTGATTGATGACTTGAAGGAAACCTTTGATAACCTGCGGGTTTATAAAATGATGCTTAATCCGGCCAAGTGTGTCTTTGGTGTACCTGCAGGCAAGCTCTTGGGCTTTTTGGTGTCTAACAGGGGCATTGAAGCTAATCCGGAAAAGATCAAAGCCATCACCTCCTTGGCTAAACCGAAGTGTATCAATGATGTTCAACGCCTGGCAGGCCGGATTGCCGCGTTGAGCCGGTTTGTCAGTCGCCTTGGCGAGAAGGCCATCCCTTTATATCAGATGCTGAAGAAAACGGATAACTTCGTCTGGAGTGACGCCGCTAATGAAGCATTTGAGGACTTAAAGCGGCAGCTAGCTAATCCGCCGATTCTCGCTGCTCCGGTGGACAAAGAACCATTGTTGCTATATGTGGCAGCTAATGCTCGGGCTGTTAGTGTGGCTATCGTGGTGGAGCGCAAGGAGGCAGGAAAGGAATATCCGGTTCAGCGGCCGGTTTACTATATCAGTGAGGTACTTATTGAGTCCAAGCAGAGGTACCCGCATTGGCAAAAATTGGTGTATGGGGTTTTCATGGCAAGCCGGAAGCTTAAGCAGTATTTCCAAGGTCATCCCATCACAGTGGTCAGCTCCGCTCCTTTGGGGGATATAATCCAGAACAGGGAAGCAACTGGTCGGATTGCTAAGTGGGCTATCGAGCTCGGGCCTCACGGGTTGAAATACATACCCCGAACGGCGATCAAATCTCAGGCACTTGTGGATTTCATCAATGATTGGACAGAATTACAAGCGCCAGAGGAGAAGCCGGATCACACTTATTGGACTATTCATTTTGATGGGTCCAGGCAATTGGAGGGCTCGGGGGCCGGAGTCGTATTAACTTCCCCACGAGGTGATAAGTTTTGTTATGTTCTCCGTTTAATGTTCCCTTGCACTAACAATGCAGCTGAATATGAGGCTTTACTCCATGGTCTTCGGATGGCTAAGGAGATGAACCTAAGCCGAGTTAAGTGCTTCGGTGACTCGGATCTGGTGGCTCAACAAGTGTCCGGCACTTGGGATTCCAAGGACCCACTAATGGCAGCATATCGTCGTGAGGTGGATATTGTTGCAGGTCACTTTAAAGGTTATCAGGTGGATCATGTGGACCGGCGGAAGAATGAAGCGGCGGACGCTTTAAGCCGCCTGGGTTCCCAACGTAAACCGGTTCCACCTAATGTCTTCCTGGATGTTTTGCATAATCCGTCCGTCAAGCTCCCTGGTGAAGAGGATTTGGCTGTTCCTGATCCGGAGGCTCAGTTGGTGGCGGCTCTTCATGTTATCCCGGATTGGACGGTTCCATATCTGGCGTATATGAACCGGGGCGAGTTACCAGAGGATGAAACTTTGGCCAGGCAGATAACCCGGCGGTCCAAGTCCATGACTATTATCAATGGAGAGTTACATCATTGCAGTGTGACAGGGGCGTTTCAACGCTGTGTGTCTCCTGAGGAAGGCCGTGAAATTTTGCGTGAGATCCACGAAGGAGATTGTGGTCACCACGCCGGTTCAAAATCTTTGGTGGCCAAGGCGTTTCGTCACGGTTTCTATTGGTTGACAGCTCATGCTGATGCCGAGGACTTGGTCAAAAGATGTGATGGCTGTCAGAAATTCTCAAGGCGCGCTCATGTACCAGCTCAAGAATTGAGGATGATTCCAATCACCTGGCCGTTTGCAACTTGGGGGCTGGATATGGTTGGGCCTTTCAAGAGGTCCAAGGACAAGAAGACCCACCTTTTGGTGGCGGTTGATAAGTTCACGAAGTGGGTGGAGGCAGAGCCAGTTAGTAAGTGTGACGCAGCCACGGTAGTTCAATTCATCAAAAAGGTGATCTTCCGGTTTGGCTTTCCACACAGCATTATAACAGACAATGGTACCAATCTGTCAAAGGGTGCCATGAAGGAGTTCTGTCAACGTGAGCACATCCGGCTTGACGTGTCATCAGTGGCTCACCCCCAGTCCAATGGTCAAGCGGAGAGGGCCAATCAAGAGATCTTGAGAGGTATCAAACCCCGGCTTATGGTTCCTTTGCAACGGACGCCGGGTTGTTGGGTTGAGGAGTTACCTTCTGTGTTGTGGAGCATCAATACCACACCCAACAGGTCGACAGGGTACACACCATTCTTCATGGTTTATGGAGCGGAAGCAGTTCTTCCTAGTGACATCCGTCATGACTCGCCTCGTGTAGCGGCATATGTTGAAGCTGACAACGAGAAGGCACGGCAGGAAGCTCTTGACCTGTTAGATGAGGAACGTGACATGGCGGCAGCCCGTTCGGCGATTTATCAGCAAGATCTGCGTCGCTATCATAGCCGCCGGGTTAGAACCAGAACCTTTCAAGAAGGTGATTTGGTGCTTCGGCTCATCCAGGATCAGACGGATATGCACAAGCTATCCCCCCTTGGGAAGGACCCTTTGTGGTCAGCAAGAATCTACACAACGGGTCGTACTACCTAATCGATGTTCGAGAGCGCAAAGACTCACGTAAATCGGAGGAGGAGACCAACCGGCCGTGGAATATTGCTCATCTTCGGCCTTACTATACTTGAGCTATAGGCTCTGCTTATGTACATATTATGACATTGTATATATTATGATCAATATAATAAACCGGAACCTCAGCTAAAGCGGGGTATCTGTTGTTTTTCTTACATCATGTGTGGTTACATGGAGCTTACAAAGCGGCGTCCGGTTTACCCCTTGATTTAGCTTCTCAAAGCTTCATATTAGATCACTTGGGGGCTTGGTCGTATCCGAACCATAGCTACACCTCTTGATCGGCGCAATGCCACAGCATCACTTGGGGGCTTGGTCGTATCCGAACCATAGCTACACCTCTTGATCGGCGCAATGCCACAGCATCACTTGGGGGCTTGGTCGTATCCGAACCATAGCTACACCTCTTGATCGGCGCAATGCCACAGCATCACTTGGGGGCTTGGTCGTACCCGAACCATAGCTACACCTCTTGATCGGCGCAATGCCACAGCATCACTTGGGGGCTTGGTCGTATCCGAACCACAGTCACACCTCTTGATCAGCTCAAAGCCACATCAATCCGGGGCCAAAGAGAGTGTTGTAAAACAACAGCTCAAACATAGGCACCCACTGAGCACAGCTCACAATGTTGTTTGGAGATTTTTTGCTGTCGAATTTAGGGCCTGGCAGCCCGTGAAAAGCCTCGACTACAACGGTTTTATTTGCCTTTTGCTAAGTTTCTCTTTCTTTTGATAAGATTGGTGATGTTTTCAAACCGGTGTTTATCAACCCGGTTAGGCTGTCAACTACAAGTTGTCAGTACATGATCAAGTTATAATCCGAAGACTATCAACCCGGTCTAGTTTTGACTCAAAGTCACCAGTATGGAATAAACCGGTGTTTATCACAACCTGGAGCGGTTTTATTGTAAACCGGCATCATATAACAGGAGTTACTTTTACTCCGGATTAGGGTTATTACCCTCATTACAAAGTTGGTCAGCCAACACTATGCCTAAAGGTCACTGGTATCATATATCTCCATATTTTGTTATCTTTTACAACCTTGGTTATAAACCTTGGCCATGTATATATTTGGGTATCATGACCCGCCCGGTGGTAAACCGCCAGGGCGCTTTAAGCTTCTTATCTGCAGGAACAACTTGAATAAATAGCTATGGATTATAAACATTATATCTTAAGCATGGCGGATTAACACACATCAGTCACAGATAAATATGCACGAAGGCATAATAGACCAAGTGTTTTGACTAGCCTATTACAAGGCGTTTTAGTGCCCAAAGGGATAATTGTTTCTCAATAAGCATTGCAACAAGTGGAAGACTAAACCGGCCCCCGTATTATGATTGCTTATCAGCTTGACCTGACTGCTGCGGATCATCTTGCACCGGTTCATCTTCTTCATCTCTACCCAGCGGCTGGAAGTCAACAGTTGCCCAGTCGATCCCAGTTAAAGCTTGGAACACAGCTTCGTCGCTTATAAGGTGGACGGTTCAATATCAGGGGCATAGGTATGCTTACGAATTGGAGGGATCAGATTTTGCGCTTCCGGAATTGGTGTAGCAACCCGTCTGTTCTTGTCATCATAACTTGCCTGATAGTATGAGAGATCAGCTTCTTCAGCCAATTGACAAGCCAGTGGACGTACTTCCCGGTTTATGGCGCGGAGATCCTCCTGGCCAAATTCTGATCCGTCTTCTTTTAGCTTGGGAAGCCTTTAGCCACGTCCACCGGATCAAGATCAGGCACCCACGCCTTTGCCCGGGTTAGGGCGGTTAGAGCTCCGGCCCTTGCCGCAGCTCTCTTTAGTTCTTCAACCCGGGCAGGCAGCATGGATAGCCTTTCTAAGGTGTCCTTGATCAATGTTGGAGGAGGTTTATTGTGTGAAGCGGTGCAGATGATCCGCTGTGCGCCGGTATACAGCTGCTCTATCAGAGTATAGGCCGCTTTCAATTTCTTCTGTACGTCAGAGCCCAGATGGCTAATGCGAGTTCCTGCACCATTATACACATCAGTAAGCTGAAAACACATGGGAAAGATATGTTGAAAGTATTACGGAAAAGATGTTTACCGAACACAGCAGCAGTCATGGCATGAATCTGCCGCTTTATGCTGGTCAGTTCATCAACCACCGGTTTAAGAGCGGCTTCTGCATTTTCAGCCCTTTTTATCAAAGCGGATTTTTCAGTCTCCCAATCCGCCCGCTCCTTGGTGAAGCTCTCCTTTAGCTTTTCCATAGTGGCTAAGGCGCTCCTCAGCTCATATTCTGCCTTGGAAGTTTCGGCCTGTTGGGACTTGAGGTTCTCTTGCAGATCAGCGGTTTGGCTTTCTTTCTTGCTCAGTTCAGCCTATGACGAGACAGATATATAATGAGTTGACAGTACATATTTGAAGTACCAAGCACATAACAAGTTATGCCCTTAGTACTTGGGGGCTAATGCATATTTGCTCTTTATCAGAAATTTTTACAAGTCCCAAGCACAATACAAGTATTAAGCTTGGCACTTGGGGGCTAATGTGTATTTGCTCATAAAATGCTGCTATGGGAATTCTTCTACAAAGTCCCGGTTCATCTTTATAAAGTTAAACCGGCCCTTGGGGGCTACATCAGTGAAGTTAAGGTGCATTGTTGCAAACATGAAATTGTTACTAAGTCCCGATTTAAATTGGTATCTTAAACCGTCACTTGGGGGCTACTGGAGTTGATAAGCTGCAATTAAATATAAGAGAGAAACACTTATGAAGTTACCTCATATCGCTCCTTCATCATATTTACCAAACCGGCTTCATAGTCACGGCTGGTGTACAGACGGTTCAGGAAGCCAGAGTGAAGGTCTTGAGCATTCAGATGGGCATAATTTGACAAATCGGCGCTCCATTTGCCTTTGCCAATTGCAGAGAGCTCATCTTTGCCAGGATTGCCCGGAGCGGTATGGCCAGTGCCAGCAATCATAATGTCATCATCTCTATCATCAGCAGCCGTTACTGGGGTTGGCGGTTTGTCAGTATTCTTCACTGGGCTTGCCGGTTTATTATCAGTTCGGACAGGGCTGGTTGGCTGGTCAGCATGGCTTGTGGTGTCAACTTCTGCCTGCTCAGCAACGAAGTCATGATCTTGAGGCGGTGGGTCATTCAGTATGGCATCAATGTTGGTCTCTTCAAGATCTGCAGTTTTCTCTGGTTCAATAGCCACGTCTTCATCAGCCGGTTTATTCAACCGAGCCTTCTTCCTGGGTCTGGGCTTGGCACTGAGAAAAATAAACATGAGGATCAGTACAGTATATCAAAATAGCAACATCAAGGATAACAACAAGTGTATAGCTCACCCAAGAACCAGTTTGAGGGGTGGAAGTTTTGTGGCCGACGACTCGCCAGAAGATGAGTGAGAAGTACCCTGATAATTTGAATCAGACGGGTTAAGAGGCTGGCGGAAACAACCTATTTTTGGGCATGAAGTATCAATGGGATAAGAGACCTCTGATTGGCGTTTCCGAACCGGACTGTTCGGTAAACCGGCGGAGGTAACTACCTGGCCGCTGTGCCGGGTTGTACGGCGAGCCTCGTGCTGCTGCGTCTTCAAAAGAAAGTTTGGGTCCAAGTAAGCAAGAGGGTGAGAAAATTTTACTTTCTGGTTTGCTTGACAGATTTTTGATGTTGGCAGAGGATCTGAATCGGAGGAAAGAATGGTTACCTCTACGTCCTCAGCATGACTGCCTTCAGCGTCGTCCTGATAATAATCATTGTCAATGAGATGTACGAAAAATGAACCAAGAGAGTCAAGTTCTACCTCTGGTTCTGGATTACCCACATCGTCATCAGCTGGTGGATCGGAGGATGCAGTGGTCCTTCTCTTGGCAGTTTTTTTAACAACCTTGGTCTTTGGACGAACTGGCTTGACCGGTTTGTCTTGCGGCTTCGCCGGTTTGTCTTGTGATGATTTCTTGTTCCAGAACGGATCATCACCCTGTCAGAAATAATTACACTTTCAGAAAATATTTGGACAGAAGCAACTTCAGATAAAAAGATTATATGATTCTTACAGCTGGTGGTTTGTTGAAGGTGCAGAAAGGGAGTAGTCCGGTTTGGGCACAAACAGCCTCTGGTTCGTTCAGTATCTTTTTTACAGCCTCAGTGACTTCTGCATCTATAAGCTGAATGTCAATGTGCCGCTGAGCATCCTTCAAACTCCATGTATACTCACACATCAAACCGGAGCGCCGACTTAAGGGAAGAATACTCCAGCTTATCCAACAACGAGCAAGATCAACTCCTGTCAAACCGTTTGCCATGAAGGCTCTAAGCTTTGATAATTGAGGAGCATAGTTGGCCCTTTCTCTTGCAGTCAACCTCTGAGGAAAAGGATGTGTGTTGCTCAGGCGTTCAGGGCGGTAACCCGGCAGGGGGTTTTCATCAGGTGGAGATGTATCCATGCAATAAAACCAAGTCTGGTTCCATTCTTTGGGGTGACTGTGGAGTTTGGGATGAGCGAAGGTGAATTCTTTCCTTCTCTGAACCGCCATTCCGCCCAGTTCCGTATTGGGTCCATCCGAGAACTCTGTGCGACGGTTTAGGTGAAAGAAATCCCTAAACAGTTCGACTGTAGGTTCCTCTTGCAGATAAACCTCACAGAAGACTTGGAAGTGGCAGATGTTGGTCACGGAATTGGGACCGATGTCTTGAGGGCGCAGCTGAAAATTGGCTAGTACATCTCGGAATTTTTTTGAACCGGGAGGGCTAAAACCTCGTCCGAGATGATCAGCAAACACGACTACCTCTCCATCCTTGGGTGTAGGAGGATTTTTCGGGCCAGGGACCCTCCAGTGGATGACATCTTTCTTGGCTAAAGCGCCCGTTTTAACAAGATTGTTTAACTGTTCTTCGGTTACTCGATAAGGAGCCCAATTGCATTCATAGACTTGCTTGGCCATGGCAATGAAGGATCTGAAACATGATTATTACCGGTTTAAGATTTACAGTGGACAACTATACAGCGGTATAAGGATACAAGCATATTGATAAACCGGATTTGGTTATTCGTAAACCGGAGTCTGACAATGGAAACGGTGTAATGCATTGATGGTTCAACAGGGGACTAATGGTATCTACCGGGTCATCATTTTTTCTGTGAAGTTAAACCACCCAATCTGGTATTCAAAGTGTGTAAGTGAAGGAAGAAACAAGTTTCACATCTTGCTATGGTAATTTCAGATCTACCGCGCGTTGGAAAAACAAAATATATTCTGACCTAATTTCCAGCGTGCTAAAAGTTCACCAAGTTGAGATGAGTTGGATATCAAACAGGTGCTAAAACTACTACCGCGCGAGATCTATGTGGTTTTTGGATCTAATCCATGGATATAAATAAGGATAAAGAAGGGCGGCATCGAACACTGATGAACGCCGAAACCCTAATGGTGGATCTGGAGCAAGGAAGAGGAAACTTACCGATACTGATGGAACAGGGGTGGAGCGCCGCGTTTCTCTGGTACGATCAGGTTGATGCAGCGGCCAGAGTTGAGGACGAGGGCGAAGCTTGACGACGGCGGCTGCGTGTGACGGTCAGGTCGGCGCAAGGAAGAAGAAAGATGAAGAGGCAAGGGGAAAAAATGAAAAGGACCCCCCGTCCTTATTTATAAGGGCAGAAAGATAAACGTCAGGCGCGAAAATCGAGGAGCCGAATTTTTGGATATGAGGCAGAGCTATCGCCTCGATTGTCGGAGGCTCATTAATGAAGGTGGATTATACACAGTTTTAAAAGAAACAGGTGACGTCACGGCGGTTTATCATGGTCCTAGAAGATGATGTCACGACGGTTTACAAGATTATGTGAAGATGTTGAAGAAGAAGTTTTCTTAAGTATTGAGGATTGACATGAACCAGTTCAAATCAATCTGGGGCCTAATATTGGGGATATTACCACTGGGCGTAAACCGGCCAGGAGAGGCCGGGTTAACCCCATAAGTAGTTCATCTGTATCTGAAGTCCATGAAGACAGGCAGTGACGCTTTATGAAAGCCCAGGGCCCAAAGCCGGTTTAAGGCCTGTAGACATAAACCGGTGTTGATATGTAAACTTGTGTTGTAAGATAGAAGTAGCAGAGACTGAGCCGGACACGATTATGAGCCGGCCTCGGGATTCTGTAAACTGACGGGCGTCAACCCATGTATATAAGGGGATGACCCGGCAGCGGTTCAAGAAGAACAGACAACAACTCGAGACTCAGGCAAAGCGTATTCGCTCCCTGGTCATCAAAACACCATCAATTCCATCACAACTAGACGTAGGCTTTGACCTTCATCGTATGGGGCCGAACTAGTATAAAACTCTCTTGCGTCCCTTGTCCGCTTTAACCCCCTTAAGCTAACCCGTAGCGATGGCTCCACGACTAAGTCCTTTCTCTAGGGCATCTGCCGTGACAAAACCACGACACACACCGTGCTCAAAAAGATATAAGTGAAGCACTAGAGCAATTCCATAGCTCATAAAGATTTAAGTGAAGCATAGAGAGCAATTCTAACAAGTCATGGCATAATTTTGGCTCTCTCAAATAGGTGTGTCCGGCAAGGATTCAAGACTTAAAATAAAAAGCAAAACAAGCAAACACTCATATCAAACAAGATGCTCCAAGCAAAACTCATGATATGTGACGAATAAAAATATAGCTCAGGGGCATCCCCAAGCTTAATTGCTTGATAATTCTTGAATATTATCTTGGGGTGCCCCGGGCATCCCCAAGCTTAGCCTTTTGCTAATCCTTATTCCTTTATCCATCGTAATATCACCCAAAACTTGAAAACTTCAATCACACAAAACTCAACAAAACCTTCGTGAGATCCGTTAGTATAAGAAAGCAAATCACTACTTTAAGTGCTGTTGCAAACCCATTCATATTTTATTTTTGCATTTTATCTACTGTATTCCAACCTTTCTATGGCAAAAACTCTTCAAAGGAAACCATAGAATCATCAAAACAAGCACACAACGCAAAGAAAACAGAATCTGTCGAAAACAGAACAATCTGTAGCAATCTGAAAATTCGAATACTTATGTAACTCCAAAATTCTAAAAAATTAGGACACTGTATATCAATAATGTGTAAAACATTCAGAGCAAAAGCACGTTTATGTGATTTATGAAAATTATTTTTCTGAGCGCAAAGGTTTCTGTTTTTCAACAAGATCAAATCAACTATCACCCAAATCACTGTTGGAGAACGCAGTAATTTCAAAAAAATTCCTACGATCACGCAAGATCTATCTAGGTGATGCATAGCAACGAGAGGGGAGAGTGTAATCTACGCACCCTCGTAGAGAGAAAGCGGAAGCGTTATGACAACGCGGTTGATGTAGTCGTACGTCTTCACGATCCGACCGATCCTAGCACCGAACGCACGGCACCTCCGCGATCTGCACACGTTCAGCTCGGTGACGTCCCACGAACTCTAGATCCAGCTAAGGTCGAGGGAGAGTTTCATCAGCACGATGGCATGATGACGGTGTTGATGAAGTTTCCGACGCAGGGCTTTGCCTAAGCACTACAACGATATGACCGAGGTGGAAATCTGTGGAGCGGGGCACCGCACACGGCTAAGATAACTGTCAACTTATGTGTTCTAGGGTGCCCCCTGCCCCCGTATATTAAGGAGCAAGGGGGGAGGCCGGCCAGCCCTCCTGGGGGGCGCCCCAAGTAGGATTCCTACTAGGAATCCTATTCCTAGTAGGTTTCCAAGAAGGGAAGAGAGGGGGAAGGAAGGAGAGGGAGAGAGGGAGAAGGAAAGGGGGGCGCCACCCCCCTTCCCTAGTCCAATTTGGACCCAAGGGGGAGGGGGTGCGCGTCCTGCCCTAGCCGCCCCTCTGTCTCTCCACTAAGGCCCAGGTGGCCCATTAGTTCCCCCGGGGGGTTCCGGTAACCCTCCGGCACTTTGGTTTTATCCGAAACTTCTCCGGAACATTTCCGGTGTCCGAATATAGTCGTCCAATATATCAATCTTTATGTCTCGACCATTTCGAGACTCCTCGTCATGTCCGTGATCACATCCGGGACTCCGAACAACCTTGGGTACATCAAAACACATAAACTAATAATACCGATCGTCATCGAACTTTAAGCGTGCGGACCCTACGGGTTCGAGAACTATGTAGACATGACCGAGACACGTCTCCGGTCAATAACCAATAGCGGAACCTGGATGCTCATATTGGCTCCCACATATTCTACGAAGATCTTTATCGGTCAAACCGCATAACAACATACGTTGTTCCCTTTGTCATCGGTATGTTACTTGCCCGAGATTCGATCGTCGGTATCTCAATACCTAGTTCAATCTCGTTACCGGCAAGTCTCTTTACTCGTTCCGTAATACATCATCCCGCAACTAACTCATTAGTTGCAATTGCTTGCAAGGCTTAAGTGATGTGCATTACCGAGAGGGCCCAGAGATACCTCTCCGACAACGGAGTGACAAATCCTAATCTCGAAATACGCCAACCCAACAAACACCATCGGAGACACCTGTAGAGCATCTTTATAATCACCCAGTTACGTTGTGACGTTTGGTAGCACACAAAGTGTTCCTCCGGTAATCGGGAGTTGCATAATCTCATAGTCATAGGAACATGTATAAGTCATGAAGAAAGCAATAGCAACATACTAAACGATCATAGTGCTAAGCTAACGGAATGGGTCAAGTCAATCACATCATTCTCCTAATGATGTGATCCCGTTAATCAAATGACAACTCATGTCTATGGCTAGGAAACTTAACCATCTTTGATCAACGAGCTAGTCAAGTAGAGGCATACTAGTGACACTCTGTTTGTCTATGTATTCACACATGTACTATGTTTCCGGTTAATACAATTCTAGCATGAATAATAAACATTTATCATGATATAAGGAAATAAATAACAACTTTATTATTGCCTCTAGGGCATATTTCCTTCAGTCTCCCACTTGCACTAGAGTCAATAATCTAGATTACATTGTAATGATTCTAACACCCATGGAGTCTTGGTGCTGATCATGTTTTGCTCGTGAGAGAGGCTTAGTCAACGGGTCTGCAACATTCAGATCCGTATGTATCTTGCAAATCTCTATGTCCCCTTCCGACACTTGATGACGGATGGAATTGAAGCGTCTCTTGATGTGCTTGGTTCTCTTGTGAAATCCGGATTCCTTCGCCAAGGCAATTGCTCCAGTATTGTCACAAAAGATTTTCATTGGACCCAATGCACTAGGTATGACACCTAGATCGGATATGAACTCCTTCATCCAGACTCCTTCATTTGCTGCTTCCGAAGCAGCTATGTATTCCGCTTCATACATAGATCCCGCCACGACGCTCTACTTAGAACTGCACCAACTGACAACTCCACCGTTCATTATAAACATGTATACGGTTTGCGACTTAGAGTCATCCGGATCATTGTCAAAGCTTGCATCGACGTAACCTTTTATGATGAGCTCTTTATCACCTCCATAAACGAGAAACATATCTTTAGTCCTTTTCAGGTATTTCAGGATGTTCTTGACCGCTGTCCAGTGATCCACTCCTGGATTACTTTGCTGCCTCCCTACTATACTTATAGCAAGGTACACATCAGGTCTGGTACACAGCATTGCATACATGATAGAACCTATGGCTGAAGCATAGGGAATGACTTTCATTTTCTCTCTATCTTCTGCAGTGGTCGGGCATTGAGTCTACTCAACTTCACACCTTGTAACACAGGCAAGAACCCTTTCTTTGCTGATCCATTTTGAACTTCTTCAAAACTTTATCAAGGTATGTGCTTTGTGAAAGTCCAATTAAGCGTCTTGATCTATCTCTATAGATCTTGATGCCCAATATATAAGCAGCTTCACCGAGGTCTTTCATTGAAAAACTCTTATTCAAGTATCCTTTATGCTATCCAGAAATTCTATATCATTTCCAATCAGCAATATGTCATCCACATATAATATCAGAAATGCTACAGAGCTCCCACTCACTTTCTTGTAAATACAGGCTTCTCCAAAAGTCTGTATAAAACCATATGCTTTGATCACACTATCAAAACGTTTATTCCAACTCCGAGAGGCTTGCACCAGTCCATAAATGGATCGCTGGAGCTTGCACACTTTGTTAGCATCCTTTGGATCGACAAAACCTTCTGGTTGCATCATATACAACTCTTCTTCCAGAAATCCATTCAGGAATGCAGTTTTGACATCCATTTGCCAAATTTCATAATCATAAAATGCGGCAATTGCTAACATGATTCGGACAGACTTAAGCATCGCTACGGGTGAGAAGGTCTCATCGTAGTCAACTCCTTGAACTTGTCGAAAACCTTTGCAACAAGTCGAGCTTTGTAGACAGTAACATTACCGTCAGCGTCAGTCTTCTTCTTGAAGATCCATTTATTCTCATGGCTTGCCGATCATCGGGCAAGTCAACCAAAGTCCACACTTTGTTCTCATACATGGATCCCATCTCAGATTTCATGGCCTCAAGCCATTTTGCGGTATCTGGGCTCATCATCGCTTCCTCATAGTTCGTAGGTTCGTCATGGTCTAGTAACATGACCTCCAGAACAGGATTACCGTACCACTCTGGTGCGGATCTTACTCTGGTTGACCTACGAGGTTCAGTAGTAACTTGATCTGAAGTTTCATGATCACTATCATTAGCTTTCTCACTAATTGGTGTAGGAATCACTGGAACTGATTTCTGTGATGAACTACTTTCCAATTTGGGAGAAGGTACAATTAACTCATCAAGTTCTACTTTCCTCCCACTCACTTCTTTCGAGAGAAACTCCTTCTCTAGAAAGGATCCATTCTTAGCAACGAATATCTTGCCTTCGGATCTATGATAGAAGGTGTACCCAACAGTCTCCTTTGGGTATCCCATGAAGACAAATTTCTCCGATTTGGGTTCAAGCTTATCAGGTTGAAGCTTTTTCACATAAGCATCGCAGCCCCAAACTTTAAGAAACGACAACTTGGGTTTCTTGCCAAACCACAATTCATATGGTGTTGTCTCAACGGATTTAGATGGTGCCCTATTTAACGTGAATGCAACTGTTTCTAAAGCATAACCCCAAAATGATAGCGGTAAATCAGTAAGAGACATCATAGATCGCACCATATCTAATAAAGTGCGGTTACGACGTTCGGACACACCATTACGCTGTGGTGTTCCGAGTGGCGTGAGTTGAGAAACTATTCCGCATTGTTTCAAATGAAGACCAAACGTGTAACTCAAATATTCTCCTCCATGATCAGATCGTAGATACTTTATTTTCTTGTTACGATGATTTTCTACTTCACTCTGAAATTCTTTGAACTTTTCTAATGTTTCAGACTTATGTTTCATCAAGTAGATATACCCATATCTGCTCAAATCATCTGTGAAGGTCAGAAAATAACGATACCCGACACTCATCGGACCGCATACATCAGTATGTATTATTTCCAACAAGTCTGTTGGTCGCTCCATTGTTCCGGAGAACAGAGTTTTAGTCATCTTGCCCATGAGGCATGGTTCACATGTATCAAGTGATTCATAATCAAGTGATTCCAAAAGCCCATCAGCATGGAGTTTCTTCATGCGCTTTACACCAATATGACCTAAACGGCAGTGCCACAAATAAGTTGCACTATCATTATCAACTTATATCTTTTGGCTTCAATACTATGAATATGTGTATCACTACTATCGAGATTCAACAAAAATAGACCACTCTTCAAGGGTGCATGACCATAAAAGATATTACTCATATAAATAGAACAACCATTATTCTCTGATTTAAATGAATACCCGTCTCGCATCAAACAAGATCCAGATATAATGTTCATGCTCAACGCTGGCACCAAATAACAATTATTCAGGTCTAAAACTAATCCCGAAGGTAGATGTAGAGGTAGCGTGCCGACGCGATCACATCGACTTTGGAACCATTTCCCACGCGCATCGTCACCTCGTCCTTAGCCAATCTTCGCTTAATCCGTAGCCCCTGTTTCGAGTTGAAATATGAGCAACAGAACCATTATCAAATACCCAGGTGCTACTGCGAGCATTAGTTAAGTACACATCAATAACATGTATATCAAATATACCTTTCACTTTGCCATCCTTCTTATCCGCCAAATACTTGGGGCAGTTCCGCTTCCAGTGACTAGTCCCTTTGTAGTAGAAGCACTCAGTCTCAGGCTTAGGTCCAGACTTGGGCTTCTTCACTTGAGCAGCAACTTGCTTGCCGTTCTTCTTGAAGTTCCCCTTCTTCCTTTTGCCCTTCTTCTTGAAACTGGTGGTCTTGTTAACCATCAACACTTGATGCTCCTTCTTGATTTCTACCTCCGCAGCCTTTAGCATCGCGAAGAGATCGGGAATTGTCTTATCCATCCCTTGCATATTATAGTTCATCACGAAGCTTTTGTAGCTTGGTGGCAGTGATTGAAGAACTCTGTCAATGACACTATCATCAGGAAGATTAACTCCCAGTTGAGTCAAGTGGTTGTGGTACCCAGACATTCTGAGTATATGTTCACTGACAGAACTATTCTCCTCCATCTTGCAGCTATAGAACTTATTGGAGACTTCATATCTCTAAATTCGGGCATTTTCTTGAAATATTAACTTCGACTCCTGGAACATCTCATATGCTCCATGACGTTCAAACGTCGTTGAAGTCCCAGTTCTAAGCCGTAAAGCATGGCACACTGAACTATTGAGTAGTCATCAGCTTTGCTCTGCCAGACGTTCTTAACGTCATCAGTAGCATCTGCAGCAGGCCTAGCACCTAGCGATGCTTCTAGGACATAATTCTTCTGTGCAGCAATGAGGATAAACCTCAAGTTACGGACCTAGTCCGTGTAGTTGCTACCACCATCTTTCAACTTAGCTTTCTCTAGGAACGCATTAAAATTCAACGGAACAGTAGCATGGGCCATTTATCTACAACAACATAGACATGCAAAATACTATCAGGTACTAAGTTCATGATAAATTAAAGTTCAATTAATCATATTACTTAAGAACTCCCACTTAGATAGACATCCCTCTAATCATCTAAGTGATCACGTGATCCAAATCAACTAAACCATGTCCGATCATCACATGAGATGGAGTAGTTTTCAATGGTGGACATCACTATGTTGATCATATCTACTATATGATTCACGCTCGACCTTTCGGTCTCAGTGCTCCGAGGCCATATCTGCATATGCTAGGCTCTTCAAGTTTAACCCGAGTATTCTATGTGTGCAAAACTGGCTTGCACCCGTTGTATGTGAACGTACAGCTTATCACACCCGATCATCACGTGGTGTCTCGGCACGACGAACTGTCGCAACGGTGCATACTCAGGGAGAACACTTATACCTTGAAATTTAGTGGATCATCTTATAATGCTACCGCCGAACTAAGAAAATTAAGATGCATAAAGGATAAACATCACATGCAATCAATATAAGTGATATGATATGGCCATCATCATCTTGTGCCTTTGATCTCCATCTCCAAAGCACCGTCATGATCACCAGCGTCACCGGCTTGACACCTTGATCTCCATCGAACCATCGTTGTCGTCTCGCCAACTATTGCTATCACGACTATGGCTACCGCCTAGTGATAAAGTAAAGCAATTACATGGCGATTGCATTGCATACAATAAAGCGACAACCATAAGGCTCCTGCCAGTTGCCGATAACTGTTACAAAACATGATCATCTCATACAAAAATTTATATATCATCACGTCTTGACCATATCACATCACAACATACCCTGCAAATACAAGTTAGACGTCCTCTACTTGTTGCAAATTTTATGTGGCTGCTACGGGTTTAGCAAGAACCGTTCTTACCTACGCATCAAAAACCACAATGATTTTTCGTCAAGTGTGTTGTTTTAACCTTCAACAAGGACCGGCCGTAGTCACACTCGATTCAACTAAAGTTGGAGAAACTGACACCCGCCGGCCACCTGTGTGCAAAGCACGTCGGTAGAACCAGTCTCGCGTAAGCGGACGTGTAATGTCGGTCCAGGCCGATTCATCCAACAATACCGCTGAACCAAAGTATGACATGCTGGTAAGCAGTATGACTATTATCGCCCACAAATCTTTGTGTTCTACTCGTGCATATAACATTTACGCATAAACCTGGCTCTGATACCACTGTTGGGGAACGTAGTAATTTCAAAAAAATCATACGATCACGCAAGATCTATCTAGGTGATGCATAGCAACGAGAGGGGAGAGTGTAATCTACGTACCGATACGTCTTCGTTGTATCTATAATTTTTGATTGTTCCATGCCAATATTATACAACTTCCATATACTTTTGGCAACTTTTTATACTATTTTTGGGACTAACATATTGATCTAGTGCCCAGTGCCAGTTCCTGTGTGTTGCATGTTTTTTGTTTCGCAGAAAATCCATATCAAACGGAGTCCAAACGGGATAAAAACTGACGGAGATTTTTTTGGAATATATCTGAATTTTGGGAAGTGGAATCAACGCGAGACGATGCCCGAGGGGCCCACGAGGGTGAGGGGCGCGCCCCAGGGTGTCAGGCGCGCCCTGGGCCCTCGTGGCCACTCCGTAAGGCGGTTGGTGCCCTTTTTTCGCCGCAAGAAAGCCAATATCCGGATAAAAATCGTGTCCAAATTTCAGCCCAATCGGAGTTACGGATCTCCGGGAATTTAAGAAATAGGTGAAAGGGCAGAATCAGAAAACGCAGAAACAGAGAGAGACAGAGATGCAGATGCAATCTCGGAGGGGCTCTCGCCCCTCCCATGCCATGGAATCCAAGGACCAGAGGGGAAACCCTTCTCCCATCTAGGGATAAGGTCAAGGAAGAAGAAGAAGAAGGCCCCTCTCCCCCTCTCTTCCGGTGGCGCCGGAACGCCGCCGGGGCCATCATCGTCACCGCAATCTACACCAACACCTCCGTCATCTTCACCAACATCTTCATCACACTACTGGAATCCACTTCTTTGCCGTCTTCCACTTCTAGCTGACGGCAAAGAGCTTCTTTGTCGTCAGTTTCTACAAAGCAGACGACAAAGAAATAGCTGATGACACAGGTTATTTTGCCATCAGCCAGTACTTTGCCGTCAGCTCGCGGACGGCAAAGAGTTCTTTGCCTTCAGCTGGCCGACGGCAAAGAACCTTGTGGGCCCACAGACGCAAGGATGTGGCTAGGTCAGCTCTTTGCCGTCCGCTGGCTGACGGCAAACAATTCTTTGCCATCCGCTAGGCTGACGGCAAAGAGGGTAGGTATCGGTGTCAAAACCGGCGGATCTCGGGTAGGGGGTCCCGAACTGTGCGTCTAAGGCGGATGGTAACATGAGGCGGGGGACATGATGTTTACCCAGGTTCGGGCCCTCTTGATGGAGGTAATACCCTACTTCCTGCTTGATTGATCTTGATGATATGAGTATTACAAGAGTTGATCTACCATGGATCGTAGAGGCTAAACCCTAGAAGCTAGCCTATGGTATGATTGTTGTTGTCCTACGGACTAAACCCTCCAGTTTATATAGACACCGGAGGGGGCTAGGGTTACACAGAGTCGGTTACAAGGGAGGAGATCTACATATTCGTATTGCCAAGCTTGCCTTCGACGCCAAGGAGAGTCGCATCCGGACACGGGACGAAGTCTTCAATCTTGTATCTTCATAGTCCAACAGTCCGGCTAAAGTACATAGTCCGGCTGTCCGAGGACCCCCTAATCCAGGACTCCCTCAGTAGCCCCTGAACCAGGCTTCAATGACGATGAGTCTGGCGCGCAGATTGTCTTCGGCATTGCAAGGCGGGTTCCTCCTCTGAATACTCCATAGAAGATTTGAAACACAAGGATAGTGTCCGGCTCTGCAAAACAAATTCCACATACCACCGTAGAGAGAATAATATTTCCACAAATCTAATCTGCTGACACATTCTGCAGCATGACATCACACCACGGCCCGGTCATTATTCGAACCGTTTTTCTCAACCAGCCACTGCACATATTGCGAGGCGGTTTTCTTGGCACGTCTTGTCGAAGCAGAGATCGTGTCCCCTTATCACGGGATTCTCATCAATACGGGTGTGGGTAACCCAACCGCGCCATCAATTACGGCGCTTGGGGAATAAGCGGTTTTACCAGGCAAGTGGGGAGGCGCAGAATCCCTGCTGCCTTTATAAGGGGATAAGGACTCCCTTTCGCACCCACGCTTTCTTCTTCCCGATCCATTCCCCTCCGCCCAAGCTCCAGCGCCCAAGCGTTCATCTTCTCTGCCCACAAAGGCCTTCCGAAAATGTCCGGATCCGGAGCAGGAGGCAAATGGATGGCCTCTACCGTCCGGGAGAAGGATATCAAAAAGCTTCGGGAGGCCGGGTATCTGGCCAAGAAAATCAGCCATCGTCTCCCGACGGCGGGACAGATCGTCCCTACTCCGGAACCCCACGAGAGGGTTGTATTCCTCCCTCACTTTGTCCGCGGGCTAGGGTTTCCCCTCCACCCATTCGTTCGCGGCATCATGTATTATTATGGGATCGATCTTCATGATCTGTCCCCTAATTCCTTCCTCAACATCTCGACATTCATTGTCGTGTGCGAGGCTTTTCTCCGCATCTCGCCACACTTCGGCTTATGGCTGAAGATTTTTAATGTGAAGCCCAAGGTAGTGGGCGGCGAGCACGCCGAGTGCGGGGGCGCTATGGTGAGCAAGATGCCCAACGTTACATGGCCAACAGGCACCTTTAACGATTCCGTCAAGGAGTGGCAACAGCAGTGGTTTTACATCACCGAGCCGCGCGGCACGGAATGGGCCGCTACTCCCGAGTTTCGATCCGGTGCCCCCCTGCGGCTTACATCCTGGGTCAAGAAGGGCCTGAACTGGTCCTCGTCCGACGAATTGTCGGTGCTCCAGACGCGCGTTAAAGATATGGGAGACAAGAACATTGAACTTGTCAATGTAGTCCAGGTGATGTTAGTTCGCCGGATCCTGCCTTGTCAACACCGGACTTGCAATCTATGGGAATTCGATCCGGCCAAGCACCAAACCCTGCGAGAGCTTTTCGGCTCCTCACACAAGGACATCTGGAAGGTGCTTTTCAAGTCCAGCAAATCATGGCCGGACTCCGCTGAAGACCGCGGGTACCAACTGTCCCGCCCTGCAAGTTCGGTAAGTCATCGTACTTTTTATCCGCATAACCCAAGGGAAGCGCTTAATGTGTTTTCCACAACTCTCCTAGGGCTGGACGAAGAAGGCGGAGCGGATCCATTGTCCGGCCCCGCTGCCCGAAGAACCGGCCGTCCCACTTCTGACGAAGATGCTGGTCCCGGCGCCTTACAAGGTGCCGAAGAAGACGGGCGAGAAGGAGGCCAAAAAGACCCGGGGCGGCCTTCATCGCCGCGGCACTTCGGACACAATATCCGAAGGCTCTGATGCCCGTTCCGCCTCCGAAGAGGAGGAGGAGGAGGAAGATGAATCCCCTGTGGGGGGAAGAAAGAAGAGGACAGCCTCCGCACACTTGGAGGCCGAGTCGCCTAAAAGGGGAAAAGCTCCTCTTCTGGATGAGTCCACTGCCGCCGCCGACAGCGGCCTGGCATGGGATCCCAGGGCCCAGCCCCTGGTGAACTCGTGAGTATATTAAGTCCGAATACGTTTATGCGTCCAGACTCATCATGGCATAATATTTTAACCTGAGCCATATTTTTGTAGTCCGGCGAGGTCCCGTACCGAACAATCCTCATCAGAGGATTCGCTGAGCTCGGATGCTATGGAGAGCGGGACGCCCCCGAAGGCCCCTTCCTTCGAACAGGTGAATACCACCGAGGCTTCGTCCCAGAGGGACCCCGGCCAAGGAGGAGAGGAAAAGACCGTGAAGGCGGCGCCTGGAGGTCAAACTTCAGGGGCGGACACATGGGGGAGAAAATTCCCGTGGGAGCTGACGGCGGGGGCCATCTTGAATTCGGCTCCCAGCCGGATGCAGTTCCGGAGACCAATATGGCTCCAGAATCAGGCAGGCAGCCTCTCTCAGCTGGAGGGGGCATACCGGCAACCTCCATCCAACCAGAGGTGTCGGATGCTTTGTTGGTGGCGCTGAAGAGCGCCTCCATCGTCGATGAACACCGTGCCCTTATGGGTGCGGTGATTGAGAAGATTCAGTCTGCTGAGAGTGGACTGAATGGAGCCTGTATCAGCCTTATAAAAGGTTTTGAGGTATGTTTTATGAGGTTTCGAAGAGTGTCATGGTATGGATAGTAGCCCCTGATACACTGTTCGGTGAAAGAAAGAACCGGACAGAGGATCAAATTTATGTTCGCAGGAAACTTATTGATTGACATCTATTTCTCTTCGGTTATAAGCAGGCGTCTGTAGCGGCTGCTGCCTCTCATACTGCAGAGATCTCCGGACTGAATCGAAGTCTGGAGCGGGCCAAAGAAGAACTTGGCCAGTTGAAAATGCAGTTGGGAGATAAACAAGGTATGCACAAGTCTTGTTCGCGTTTATTGCGAATGAATTTTCAGTATGATGAAATAGGCTTCATGATTTGCGCTAGGGATGGTGACTGAAGTCGAAGCCCTTAAGAAGGCTGTGGCCGAGGCTGAGAAAAAGGCAACCACAGAACAGGCTCTTCGTGAGAAGCACGAGGCCAGGGTGATTAAAGCTGAGCAGGAGCTGCAAGAGGCCATGGAGAAGTGCGAGACCTTGGAGCAGAATTTAACGGAGAAAGAATCCGAACTCACCAAGGCGCGTCAGGCCACGAGCGATGCCCGGGGGGAAACCCAAAGCGCCCTGGAGGGGATCCAAGAGGCGAGGAAGATCGTGGCGGGCAAGGCTTTTGCCATGTAAAGCAAGCATTTCAGGAGAAAATTATGTTCCTAATTTTGAATTCGGATTTCTCACGGGTATTTGCCGAGCTGCCCCGCAGCATATCGGATGCTGCCCAATTCTACCGAGCCGAAGAAAGGGATACTGTGGATAAGCTCTTCTGGACGCGGTATTTGGCACCGAATTATCCGGTGCCATTTGTCGATCAACTGAAGCAGCTGATCGAACTGCATAAGGCGGCGGAACTGGCCATGAAGGATCTGATTATCCGGCTATGGCCCGCCGAGCCGATTCCAAGCAGCTACTTCGGGATCGTGAAGCGGCTTGTGAGTGCTTGCCCTCGACTTGATGTCATCAAGCGGTCGGTCTGTATAGAGGGTGCGCGAATGGCCTTCGCCCGCGCGAAGGTGCACTGGGGGAAGATGGATGCTGAAAAGCTGATGACCGAAGGACCGCCGGAGGGGAAGGAGCACCGCAAGCCCGAATTATATTATGAGAGTGTCCTGAAAGGACCCTGTCTTGAAGCGGAGCTATGTACCAAGGACATTATATTTCCATGAATGCAAATCATGTTGTCCGTTGTAATGTCTGAACAAGGTCATTTATATTATTTATTCCTGTTATATTAAAGCTTATCCTCCTACGCGTCCATTTTATATATTAATCCTGAGAGTTGGCCAGTCGTCGGCTTCTGCCCCCGCGTAAGAAGTACGGGGGTGTTCGGGATAGACCTGATCATTCTTTATCCCAGTTTTGGGTCCTTCGAACGAGGTGTTCAGCACAACGAACCAGGCAATCGGACTATAGGGCTTTATCGCTCTCACTTAGCCATAGGAGCTTTAGGAAGGTAGGCGCAGCCCCTGGTGTTCGGAAGACCGCACGCTGCATTGGTTATGGCATTATGCGGGAGAAATCCTTAAAGATTTTACAACCTCTCGAACAGCTGACCGGCTCTCGCCGTATCATGTCAGCCAGTTTTCGGCTTTCTCTACTGAGGTGCTCGTCCGGAAGAACCGGGACACAATCGCAGTAGTTCTCCCAGTGCTACCTTAGCCGATATAGTGGAACGTAAGGTACCAAAACGTGGGAGCCGGGCAAACCCAACTATTGAACCAAGACATGACTCGGAGTTGATCCATATAATGCTATAGGTTCGGGGTGCCGAACTTCCGCGAAGGTGTTCGGACTTTATTGCCGTATTATGGGTAAAACGAAGCCCCTGGCATATTTGAAGGCATATCGTGGTGTACGGGTGCCACTTGATAAAAGAAGTTTAATAAGAAATAACAGCACATAAGCGTCATATGAATTCATAAGTTGTATTTGAATAGTACGTTGATGCGTATAAGTACAGGTAATGTGACAAAGAGGAAATATGACTGTGGAACCTGCTGAGACCAGGGGGGAAGAAGCTGTGTGCGGATCCGGAGTATAGCCGGATGGTCATCGCGGGGAATGTCTAAGGATTCCCTTGCGCATTCGAGCTACCTCCGTATCGCCCGTCCTGGTCGGCGCAAAGGTGAACCTGCGAAGGAAATGTAAGAAATGTTTGCGTGCCGGAGAGCGGTTGAACCGCTGAGTGTGGCCTGTGCTGGCCTTCGCCGGAGTGTTTAATTGAGATCTGGACGAGCCGGGCTATCCTTCCGCGAAGTAGTTCGGAGTCCCTTGACGGTGTCCGGGAGCCTGGCCGTCGACTTGAGGTTCGGCTGAAGGTGCTGCTCGTTGCTTCTGTTGTTAAGGCAGCGGTGTACTCGTTGATGCCGAAGTAAAGTTCGTCCTTGCCATTAACCGTGATGACGCCGCGTGGACCGGGCATTTTGAGCTTACGGTAGGCATAATGTGGCACCGCGTTGAATCGAGCGAACGCGGTTCGTCCGAGCAGTGCCTGATAATCACTGCGGAAGGGGACGATTTCGAAGATTAACTCTTCGGTACGGTAATTGTCGGGTGATCCGAAGACTACCTCAAGGGCGATGGAGCATGTACAGCTGGCTTCCACACCTGGTATAATGCCTCTGAAAGTGGCTTTAGTGGGTTTGATCACCGAATGATCGATGCCCATTTTGCGCACTGTGTCCTGGTAAAGCAGGTTTAAACTGCTGCCTCCGTCCATAAGGACTCGTGTGAGGTGTAACCCATTAATTATTGGGTCGAGGACTAGTGCGGCTGGGTTGCCCTGATTGGCGTTAACCGGACGATCCGTGTGGTTGAAGGTGACCGGCCCTAGTTTATATTGTGGGACGACTAGTTCCGTTAAGTCGGCATCCCTAGGGGTGCGTATCCGGTCCGGGTTGGGAATTTGGGTGGTGTTTACCACGTTCACCGTTTGGATTTGCGGGGGAAATTTCTTTTGCCCTCCTGTGTTCGGTGATCTGGCTCTTCATCGCCATCATCGCTTTGAGACCCCCCTTCTCTGTTTTTGGCGCCTGCCCTGCCGGCTTGTTTGAAGACCCAGCATTCTCTGTTGGTATGGGTGGCTAGCGTCCCTGGGGTGCCATGAATTTGGCATTGACGATCGAGTATGCGGTCCAGACTGGATGGACCCGAATTGTTATTTTTGAGTGGCCCTTTCCGCTGACCGGACTTTGAGCCACTAAAACCGGCATTAACTGTCGTATCTTCGGTGTTTTCACCATATTTGCGGCGCTTGTGTTTGTTGCGTCGTGGTTTGCCGTTGCTATCCTTGGCCTCTGATGTGCCAGGTTTGCTTGCTGTGTTGTTACTACGAGCCAACCGGCTATCTTCGCCCGTGCAAAAGCGGGTCATAAGTGTTGTGACGGCTGCCATGGATTTTGGCTTCTCTTGACCGAGGTGTCGGGCGAGCCACTCGTCACGGATGTTATGCTTGAATGCCGCTAAGGCCTGTGCATCCGGACAGTCGACAATTTGGTTCTTCTTAGTTAGAAACCGGGTCCAGAATTTCCTGGCCGATTCCCCTGGCTGCTGAGTTATATGACTTAAATCGTCAGCATCCGGCGGTCGCACATAAGTGCCCTGGAAATTGTCCAGGAATGCATCTGCCAGGCTCTCCCAACTTCCGATGGAGTTTGCCGGCAAGCTATTCAGCCAATGCCGAGCCGGCCCTTTGAGTTTTAGTGGGAGATACTTGATGGCGTGTAGATCATCCCTGTGGGCCATGTGAATGTGGAGGAAGAAGTCTTCTATCCATACCGCGGGGTCTGTAGTACCATCATATGATTCAATGTTTACGGGTTTAAACCCTTCTGGGAATTCATGATCCATTACATCATCGGTGAAGCATAGGGGGTGTGCGGCGCCTCTGTGCCGGGCTATGTCACGACGCAGTTCATATGAGTCTTGTCTGCTGTATTCGGCCCGGCCGGATTTGCTTTTAGTGTATCCGGCGTGACGGTCATCGTCACGCGTTGGGGCGCGACTCCGTGATCCGTAGATCGATCTTGTATGTCCTGCTTTGTTTTGCGATACGTCTCGCAGGTCCCGCGTGTTGCCCCGGGCCTTGGTGTTTTTGTTTGTCTGGCGATGGGGTGTAGGCTAGACTTCGGGCTGATATGCCCCTCTGTCTCGGCCACGAGGTGGCCGATCAGCCGCATCATACACTGGTAATGTAGGTTTTAAGGCTTCCTCCTCGAGTTGGGGTAGCAACCTGCGCTTTGGGTAATTCTTGGTTGGGCGTTCGAGTTCGTATTCCTCGGCCGCCAGGACTTCAGTCCATCTATCCGCTAGTAGATCTTGATCAACTCGAAGCTGTTGTTGCTTTTTCTTCAGGCTGTTTGTTGTGGCTATAAGCCGGCGCTTGAAGCGCTCCTGCTCGACGGGATCCTCAGGCACGTTAAATTCTTCGTCGCCGAGGCTCACCTCGTCTTCGGAGAGAGGCATGTAATTTTCATCCTCTGATTCTCCGTCTGCTGCCTGTTCCGGAGGGCTAGCTTGTTCATCCTCCCGCTCGAGGTCTGGCTGGAGGGGATTGTCGTCGTCTTCGGCACTATCCGGAGCGTTATTGTCTCTTGTGCCGGTATAGCTGCTTTTGCTATGGCGGGACTTAGAGCGGCGCCGCTGACGTCGGTGCTTGGATTGCTTCTTGGAGGGATTATCCTCCGCTGTCTTATCGCCATCGCCTTCTTTGGGGGTGTCCACCATGTATATATCATATGATGAGGTGGCAGTCCAGCGCCCTGTGGGCGGTGTTTCCTGTTCGTCTCCTGCATCGTCGTCCATACCGTCGATGTCTTCGGATCCGAAATCGAGCATGTCGGTTAAATCGTCGACAGTGGCTACTAAGTGGGTGGTGGGTGGGGAGCGAATTTCTTCGTCGTCTGCATCCCATTCCAGCCGGACATAGTTCGGCCAAGGGTCTCCTGACAAGGAGAGAGACCTCAATGAGTTTAGCACGTCGCCTAGTGGTGAGTGCTGAAAGATATCCGCGGAAGAAAACTCCATAATCGGTGCCCAATCGGATTCGATAGGCACGGACACAGGCGGCTCCGAGCCCATGGCCGGGGACGAATCCAAGTGTCCGGCAACACGGGTCTTATAGGAAGTGACGTCAGCATTCGGCTCTATCGCCGTTGAGTGCGCGGCCTTCGTGGGGGAGTCCATCCACCCGTCCTCGGACGGCGCAATCTGTTCCGGATTGAGGGCCGGAGTAGTTGCAGGTGTGATCTCCCGAACACTGCCCGACGGCAGAGCTAAGTCATGCTCGTCGTGACTGTGCGGCGCACCTGACATGGGCTCAAATCCGTCGAAGATCAAGTCTCCGCGGATGTCGACAGTATAGTTCAAGTTTCCAAACCTGACCTGATGGCCAGGGGCGTAGCTCTCGATCTGCTCCAGATGGCCAAGCGAGTTGGCCCACAGTACGAAGCCGCCGAATACGAAGATCTGTCCGGGGAGGAAAACCTCACCCTGGATCGCATCGTTGTCGATGATCGAAGGAGCCATCAAGCCTTTATCGCGACGACACAGTGGAACTCTCAATGAAAGCACCAATGTCGGTGTCAAAACCGGCGGATCTCGGGTAGGGGGTCCCGAACCGTGCGTCTAAGGCGGATGGTAACAGGAGGCGGGGGACACGATGTTTACCCAGGTTCGGGCCCTCTCGATGGAGGTAATACCCTACTTCCTGCTTGATTGATCTTGATGATATGAGTATTACAAGAGTTGATCTACCACGAGATCATAGAGGCTAAACCCTAGAAGCTAGCCTATGGTATGATTGTTGTTGTCCTACGGACTAAACCCTCCAGTTTATATAGACACTGGGGGGCTAGGGTTACACAGAGTCAGTTACAAGGGAGGAGATCTACATATCTGTATTGCCAAGCTTGCCTTCCACGCCAAGGAGAGTCGCATCCGGACACGGGACGAAGTCTGCAATCTTGTATCTTCATAGTCCAACAGTCCGGCTAAAGTACATAGTCCGGCTGTCCGAGGACCCCCTAATCCAGGACTCCCTCAGTAGGGGGCCCACCCGGGCACGGCGTTGAATCGCTAACCTTCCCCCCGCCGTTGAATCGCGCTCTCTCTCTCTCTCTCTCTCTCACCCACCAGCCCGCCGCCGCCGCCCCGTCCCCTGTGCCCGTCGCCGCCCCTCCCCGCCGTCCTGCCGCCCCCTCCCGCCCGTCGCTGCCCCTCCCCGCCATCCTGCCGCCCCGTCGCCGCCCCTCCCCGCCGTCCTGCCACCTCGTCGCCGCCCGTCGCCATCCCCCTCCCGCCCGTCGCCGCCCCTCCCCGCTGTCCTGCCGCCCCACGGTGAGCCCCCTCTTCCACTTCCACACCCCCTTTTCTTCCATTTCTTTTTTTCTTTTCTGTTTTAGATATTAGATATAGTTTTAGATAATAAATAGTTTTAGATAGTTTACATATTATAAAAGAAGAAGGAAAAAAGGAAAAAGAAAAAAGGAAAAGAAGAAAAAATAAGAACAAGAATAAGAAAAAGAAGAAGAGGAGGAGGAGAAGAAAAAAGAAGAAGAACAACAAGAAGAAGAAAAGAGGAGAGGGGGAGTAGAAGAAGAGGGAAAGGGAAAGGAAGAAGAAGAAGAGGAGGAGAAAAAGAAGAAGAAGAAGGAGAAGAAGAAGAAGAAGAAGAAGAAGAAGAAGAAGAAGAAGAAGAAGAAGAAGAAGAAGAAGAAGAAGAAGAAGAAGAAGAAGAAGAAGAAGACGAAGAAGAAGAGGAAGAAGAAGAGGAAGAAGAAGAGGAAGAAGAAGAAGAAGAAGAAGAAGAAGAAGAAGAAGAAGAAAAGGAAGAAGACGAAGAAGAAGAAAAGGGAAAAGAGGAAAAAAGAAGAAGAGGGGAAGAAGAAGAAAAAGACACGTTTTTATACTTTCTTATTTAGGGTTCCGCCACGTTTTGCAGTTTCTTTCTTTTCTTTAGTTGAATGTTTATATACTGCTAGCTAGTTGCCTAGTTTGCTGACTGAAAGAAGTTAAAATAGTTATTATATGAAATTCAACTAAAGTCAACATTTTTGACGACTAGTGCTACTAATAAATTCAACTAGAGCCATCATATGTCCACAAGTGCATTGTTTTTTGAATGAGAAATGATAAGTTGGTGTAGTTGATTATCTTCTGCTCAAAATTTCTTATGTTATAATGTTGTATGATAATGTTGTAAGGGTACTAATTGGTCTCTTCTGCTGCTTATCAGAGATGAGGGGAAGCCGCCACCGCAGACTCCGCTCTACCACACCGGAGTACGAGTTGGATGCTTTCGAGTTCTTCAGTATCATTCTTGGGACTTCAGTATCATCCACGAGGCAGGTATATAAAAGGAGAGATCTCCCCTTCACCCATCTCATTATGATAACTCTGTTGTTTGCTACATCACTCATTGTCCCAAACTGCAGAGGCTGCCTGACACTTTTATGAACATGCTGGGTGAAGATCCGCCAAATAATGTGAAGCTGCGACAGGCCGGCAGCGGGTTTCGCAGGCTGTGGGATGTGGAGTTGGTGATCAAGGAGGGCCACATGTACCTGTGTCGTGGCTGGGAGAAGTTCTACCGTGCCTACGACCTGCGGCAGGGGTACTTCCTTCTCTTCAGGTACGACGACGACGCCACCATGCTCGTCGTGAAGGTGTTCAACGCGACTATGTGTCGCATGCACTACGCTGACGACGATGATGCCAGTACGTTCTGCCTCTTCTTATTCCTCTACATTTGGCTTTCTCTCGCATCGATTGTTAACGGTCATTGTTGCATTTGGACAGGCAATGGGAGCAGCAGCAACAACACTGGCTACAGCCACAGCAGCAACGATTCTGGCTGTAGCAAAAGCAGCAGCGATTCTGGCTGCAGCAAAGACAACAAGGAGGATGATCCGGACTGGAGTGGGGAAGAAGAGGAGCAGAGTGGGCATCAGGCTCAGGATTACCTAGCGATGGTGGTGGCTGACCAAGGGCAAGAGATGGTGGTGGCTGACCATGGGCAAGAGATGGTGGTGGCTGAGGATGACCTAGCGATGGTCGTGCCTGAAGATGGCCTCGTGATGGTGGTGGTGCCTGACAATGACCTCGCGACGGTGGTGGCGCCGACGATCCCACAGCTGGGCGACATGAACACGCCAATTGTCGTAGAAGACTACATCCCACTGCCTCCACCGCCTCGCCGCTCTTGGCGCATTAGGCTGAGGAAGGAGAAGGAGAAGAACAATGAGAACTGAACTATGTCAGGTATGTCAGATCTCCAAAATGATCTATATATACTTAGCTTTGTTTCCTCCGAAATGACATAAGTTAGCTCTAAGTTAGCTCTAATATGCTTAGTTACCTATGTTAGCTCTAATATGCTTAGTTACCTATGTTAGCTCTAATATGCTAAGTTATCTCTACTATGCTTAGTTTCCTACAGGTTAGCTCCAAAATTACTTATGTTAGCACAAAATGACCAAGTTTACATAATAAGCGTATAGTCTTCTTCTTCTTCTCCAAAATGACATAAGTTAGCTCTAATATGCTTAGTTCACTCAAAGATGGCATAATTAGCTAGGTTGGCTCCATTTTACCTAAG
The DNA here is from genome assembly GCF_018294505.1 of Triticum aestivum. NCBI lineage: Eukaryota > Viridiplantae > Streptophyta > Magnoliopsida > Poales > Poaceae > Triticum > Triticum aestivum. The sequence continues at coordinate 486,756,951 of NC_057796.1, forward strand.
TTGGCTCTAATATGCTAAGTTATCTCTAATATGCTTAGTTTCCTATAGTTTAGCTCCAAAATTACTTATGTTAGCACAAAATGACCAGGTTTACATAATAAGCTTATAGTCTTCTTCTTCTTCTTCTACTACTACTTCTTCTTCTCCTCCAAAATGACATAAGTTAGCTCTAAGTTAGCTCTAATATGCTTAGTTCACTTAATGATGACATAATTAGCTAGGTTGGCTCCATTTTACCTAAGTTGGCTCTAATATGCTAAGTTATCTCTGATATGCTTAGTTTCCTATAGGTTAGCTCCAAAATTACTTATGTTAGCACAAAATGACCAAGTTTACATAATAAGCTTATAGTCTTCTTCTTCTACTACTACTACTTCTTCTTCTCCAAAATGACATAAGTTAGCTCTAATATGCTTAGTTCACTTAAAGATGACATAATTAGCTAGGTTGGCTCCATTTTACCTAAGTTGGCTCTAATATGCTAAGTTATCTCTAATATGCTTAGTTTCCTATAGGTTAACTCCAAAATTACTCATGTTAGCACAAAATGACCAAGTTTACATAATAAGTATGCTTACTTCTTATAGTCTTCTTCTTCTTCTTCATTTTCTTCTTCTTCTTCTAACATCTTGTTTATCATTTTGCAGATTTGATTTAATTCACGGAAGCTTGCATGGATGGAGTGCTTCTTTTCCATTTGTGCTTTTATTTTGTATCAATGAACTTGCATGGTTGGAACTTGTTATATGGATGGATGGATAACGGTGTTGGATGAATGTGAAACTTTTGTAATATGTAAGGATGGAACTATATATGTGTTGGTTATGTATGTATATATGATGAAACTTGTGTGTTGGATATGCTTGTTGTGTATATATGTATATCTGTGTATATTTGTGAATTGCTGTCAAATTGAATGAATTAAATTAAAAACAGGGTTGTACAGGCTCGTAGCTGACGGCAAACATGCCACATGGCAGCTACCTGTGATTCTTGGGACTGGCATATTTCAGCACTTTGCCGTCAGCCAGCGGACGGCAAAGACCTTAGCCTCTTTGTCGTCCGCTGGCTGACGGCAAAGCACGCCGTTAACCCCTAACGGCTCTCACCTGACCTCACTGCCGTCCACAATCTTTGCCGTCTGCTGGCCACCAACGGCGGACGGCACAATCCTTTGCCATCCGTTTCCAGGAAGCGGACGGCAAAGAAGGCCTTTGCTGGCACTTGTTCAGACGGACAGTTTGCCATCCGCTGGCGGAAGGCAAAGAAGTTTGCCGTCCGTGATCCATGCCTTTGGCGGACGGCAAAGAAGCTGGTTCCAGTAGTGTCACCTTCCCTCATCTATCTATAGCGGTCCACTCTCCCACAACCCGCTGTACCCTCTACTTGAACATGGTGCTTTATGCTTCATATTATTATCCAATTATGTGTTGCCATCCTATGATGTCTGAGTAGATTTTCGTTGTCCTATCGGTAATTGGTGAATTGCTATGATTGGTTTAGTTTGCTTGTGGTTATGTTGCTGTCCTTTGGTGCCCATCATATTAGCGCGCGTGGATCACACCATAGGGTTAGTTGTATGTTCATAGGACTATGTATTGGAGGGCAAGAGTGACAGAAGCTTCAACCTAGCATAGAAATTGATGCATACGGGATTGAAGGGGGACCAATATATCTTAATGCTATGGTTGGGTTTTACCTTAATGGACGTTAGTAGTTACGGATGCTTGCTAATAGTTGCAATCATAAGTGCATAGAATTCCAAGTCAGGGATGACATGCTAGCAGAGGCCTCTCCCACATAAAACTTGCTATCGGTCTAGTAAAGTAGTTAATTGCTTAGGGACAATTTCGCAACTCTTACCACCACTTTTCCACACTCGCTATACAAACTTTATTGCTTCTTTACCTAAAACAGCCCCTACTTTTTATTTACGAGCTGTTTATTATCTTGCAAACCTATCCAACAACACCTACAAAGTACTTCTAGTTTCATACTTGTTCTAGGTAAACCGAACGTTAAGCGTGCGTAGAGTTGTATCGGTGGTCGATAGAACTTGAGGGAATATTTGTTCTACCTTTAGCTCCTCGTTGGGTTTGACACTCTTACTTATCGAAAGAGGCTACAATTGATCCCCTATACTTGTGTGTTATCAAGACCTTTTTCTGGCGCCGTTGCTGGCGAGTTATAGTGTGGGGTGAATATTCTCGTGTGTGTGCTTGTTTGCTTTATCACTAAGTGGATTTTATTTGATGTTCTAAGTTGTTCTCTATCTTTAGTTATGGATATGGAACACGAAATACCAAAAAATTTAGGTTTACTTGCTGCTCATGGAGATGGGGAACCTCCTAAAACCCTCGATGCTCATTATGTGAAAGATATTATGTACTACTTTAATAATCCCAAGAATACCCCATTCAATTATGTTATGGGAGACACGTTGGATCAACATGAATATTTCAGGGATTATCGCTTGACTCAAAAAGGGAAACTATTATGGGATCAAATTTATATGTTGTATTGGTATGCTAGGCAACTATGCTTCAGATATGATTATACTCGTTTCTCTAGGATGAAGGCTCCACACCTTCCCTTTTCATGCAAATTTAATGATAATGAAACCTTAGCTTATTATGCTTGAGATATGATTACTATGATGTGGAACGAATAGAAGAATTTGTTGCTTTTAAGGGTGCTTGTGAAATTGAATCTGTGTTTAAAGAGTTTGAAGATTTTGATGATTCAGTTTATAGACCTGAAAATTCAGCTATCCTTAAATATTGCTATGAGAATTATAAATACAATTATGATATTGATGAATTTATTGAGAAAGTCTCCGCTGTTCGAGAAGAGACTAATATTTTGCAGGAGTCTATGGAAGAAGAAATTGACGAAACTGTGAGCTCATTGGATGAAAAAAATGATGAGGAGAGAGAAGAACAAAAGGAGGAAGATCGGATTAGCTACCCGTGGCCACCTTCTAATGAGAGTAACTCTCCAACTCATACATTATTTAATGTCCCTTCGTTCCTACCGAAGGATGAATGCCATGATGATTGTTATGATCCCGTTGATTCTTTTGAAATATCCCTTTTTGATGATGCTCGCTATGCTTGTGGCCAAGATGCCAATATGAATGATGCTTATGGAGATGAACTTGCTATAGTTCCTTATGTTAAACATGAAATTGTTGCTATTGCACCCACGCATGATAGTCCTATTATCTTTTTGAATTCTCCCGACTACACTATATCGGAGAAGTTTGCCCTTATTAAGGATTATATTGATGGGTTGCGTTTTACTACTACACATGATGATTTTGATAGATGTAATATGCATGTGCTTTCTGCTCCTACTTGCAATTATTATGAGAGAGGAACTACATCTCCGCCTCTTTATGTTTCCAATACGACAAAATTGCAAGAAACTGCTTATGCTATGTATTGGCCTTTACTTGATGTTCATGAATTGTTCTTTTACGACATGCCAATGCATAGGAAGAGAGTTGGACTTCGTTGTTGCATGATATATGTTACTTTGTGCTCACTACTAAATCACAAATCATTGTTAATTAAAATTGGCTTTGATATACCTTGGGATCCGGGTGGATCCATTACTTGAGCACTATATGCCTAGCTTAATGGCTTTAAAGAAAGCGCTGCCAGGGAGACAACCCGGAAGTTTTAGAGAGTCATTTATTTCTGTTGTGTGCTTTTATATAGTTTAAAAACAAAAAAAATAAAGGGGGAACCCAAAACTTTTCAAAAAGGAAAGTGAAATTGAGAAAGACGAGCATTGTCGAAGTGGGGGAGCTCCTTGAACATTATTCATGCTCACGGAAACTTTGTGAATCTTGATTACAGAAACTTTTCAACAAAAATAATTATCCCCTTGTACAATTCCTTATAAAAATAATGTGCCAAGATTTGCCTTTAGGATGTTTACATTGCTTGTTGGTTTGTACGGTGCAGAACAGAAACTTTGGCTGTAGTTCGCGATTTTACATTTTTTTACTGGAACGTCAAATGGTTCTGAAGCTTTTTGCACTATCTCTCTATACAAATTTTTTATTTTTCCTAAATTTTTCAGATTTTTTGGAGTACCAAAAGTATGGTGAATGTTCAGATTACTACAGACTGTCCTGTTTAAGACAGATTCTGTTTTTGATGCATCGTTTGCTTGTTTTGATGAAACTATCAATTTCTATCAGTGGATTAAGCCATGGAAAAGTTATATTACAGTAGCTACAATGCAAAAACAAAATATGAATTGGTTTGCAACAGTACTTAGAATAGTGATTTGCTTTATTATACTAACGGATCTTACTGAACTTTCTGTTGAGTTTTGTGTGGATGAAGTGTTCGAAGATCGAGGATGTCGCGATGTGAGGAGAAGGAGGAGAGGCAAGAGCTCAAGCTTGGGGATGCCCAAGGAACCCCAAATAAAAATTTAAGGAGAATCAAGCGTCTAAGCTTGGGGATGCCCCGGAAGGCCCGGGCATCCCATCTTTCTTCAACAAGTATCAGTATGTTTTCGGATTCGTTTCGTTCATGCGATATGTGCAAATCTTGGAGCGTCTTTTGCATTTAGTTTTCACTTTTCTTTTATGCACCATGCTGGTATGAGATAGTCCATGGTTGATTTATAGAATGCTCTTTGCACTTCACTTATATCTTTTGAGTATGGCTTTATAGAATGCTTCATGTGCGTCACATATATCATTTGAAGTTTGGATTGCCTGTTTCTCTTCACATAGAAAACCGCCATTTGTAGAATGCTCTTTTGCTTCACTTATATTTGTTAGAGCGTGGGCATATCTTTTGTAGAAAGAATTAAACTCTCCTGCTTCACTTATATCTATTTAGAGAGATGACAGGAACTGGTCATTCACATGGTTAGTCATAAAATTGTACATAAAACTTGTAGATCACTGAATATGATATGTTTGATTCCTTGCAATAGTTTTGCGATATAAAGATGGTGATATTAGAGTCATGATAGTGGGTAGTTGTGGATTGTAGAAATACTTGTGTTGAAGTTTGTGATTCCCGTAGCATGCACGTATGGTGAACTGTTATGTGATGAAGTCGGAGCATGATTTATTTATTGATTGTCTTCCTTATGAGTGGTGGCTGGGGACGAGCGATGGTCTTTTCCTACCAATCTATCCCCCTAGGAGCATGCGCGTAGTACTTTGTTTCGATGACTAATAGATTTTTGCAATAAGTATGTGAGTTCTTTATGACTAATGTTGAGTCCATGGATTATACGCACTCTCACCCTTCCATCATTTCTAGCCTCTTCGGTACCGTGCATTGCCCTTTCTCACCTCGAGAGTTGGTGCAAACTTCACCGGTGCATCCAAACCCCGTGATACGATACGCTCTATCACACATAAGCCTCCTTATATCTTCCTCAAAACATCCACCATACCTACCTATCATGGCATTTCCATAGCCATTCCGAGATATATTGCTGTGCAACTTCCATCATCATCATATACATGACTTGAGCATTTATTGTCATATTGCTTTGCATGATCGTAAGATAGCTAGCATGATGTTTTCATGGCTTGTCCGTTTTTTGATGTCATTGCTACGCTAGATCATTGCACATCCCGATACACCGCCGGAGGCATTCATATAGAGTCATATTTTGTTCTAGTATCGAGTTGTAATATTGAGTTGTAAGTAAATAAAAGTGTGATGATCATCATTATTAGAAAATTGTCCCATGATCAAAATAAAAGTGGCCAAAGAAGCCCCAAAAAAAAGAGATAGAGGCCAAAGAAGCCTACAAAAAAAAGAAAAAAGAAGAAGAAGAAAAAGAGAAGGGACAATGTTACTATCCTTTTACCACACTTGTGCTTCAGAGTAGCACCATGTTCTTCATATAGAGAGTCTCTTGAGTTATCAGTTTCATATACTAGTGGGAATTTTCATTATAGAACTTGGCTTGTATATTCCAACGATGGGCTTCCTCAAATGCCCTAGGTCTTCATGAGAAAGCAAGTTGGATGCACACCCACTTAGTTTCAGTTTGAGCTTTCATACACTTATAGCTCTAGTGCATCTGTTGCGTGGCAATCCCTACTCCTCGCATTGACATCAATTGATGGGCATCTCCATAGCCCATTGATTAGCCGCGTCGATGTGAGACTTTCCCCTTTTTTGTCTTCTCCACACAACCTCCATCATCATATTCTATTCCACCTATAGTGCTATATCCATGGCTCACGCTCATGTATCACGTGAAAGTTGAAAAGGTTTGAGAATGTCAAAAGTACGAAACAATTGCTTGTCTTGTCATCGGGGTTGTGCATGATTTGAATATTTTGTGTGATGAAGATGGAGCATAACCAGACTATATGATTTTGTAGGGATAAGCTTTCTTTGGCCTTGTTATTTTGAAAAGACATGCATGATTGCTTTATTAGTATGCTTGAAGTATTATTGTCTTAATGTCAAATGATAGACTATTGCTTTGAATCACTCGTTTCATGCCATGATTAGATTATGTGATCAAGATTATGCTAGGTAGCATTCCACATCAAAAATTATCTTTTTTTATCATTTACCTACTCAAGGACAAGCAGGAATTAAGCTTGGGGATGCTGATACGTCTCCGTCGTATCTATAATTTTTGATTGTTCCATGCCAATATTATACAACTTTCATATACTTTTGGCAATTTTTTATACTACTTTTGGGCCTAACATATTGATCCAGTGCCCAGTGCAAGTTCCTGTTTGTTTCATGTTTTTTGTTTTGCAGAAAATCCATATCAAATAGAGTCCAAACGGGATAAAAACTGGCGGAGATTTGTTTTGGAATATATGTGAATTTTTGGAAGTGGAATCAACGCGAGACGATGCCCGAGGGGCCCACGAGGGTGAGGGGCGCGCCCCAGGGTGTCAGGCGCGCCCTGGGCCCTCGTGGCCACTCCGTAAGGCGGTTGGTGCCCTTCTTTCGCCGCAAGAAAGCCAATATCCGGATAAAATCGTGTCCAAATTTCAGCCCAATCGGAGTTACGGATCTCCGGGAATTTAAGAAACAGTGAAAGGGCAGAATCAGAAAACGCAGAAACAGGGAGAGACAGAGAGACAGATCCAACCTCGGAGGGGCTCTCGCCCCTCCCATGCCATGGAAGCCAAGGACCACAGGGGAAACCCTTCTCCCATCTAGGGAGAAGGTCAAGGAAGAAGATGAAGGGGGGCCCTCTCCCCCTCTCTTTCGGTGGCGCCGGAACGCCGCCGGGGCCATCATCGTCACCGCAATCTACATCAACACCTCTGTCATCTTCACCAACATCTTCATCACCTTCCCCCATCTATCTACAGCGGTCCAGTCTCCCGCAACCCGCTGTACCCTCTACTTGAACATGGTGCTTTATGCTTCATATTATTATCCAATGATGTGTTGCCATCCTATGATGTCTGAGTACATTTTCGTTGTCCTATCGGTAATTGGTGAATTGCTATGATTGGTTTAGTTTGCTTGTGGTTATGTTGCTGTCCTTTGTGCCCATAATATGAGCGCGCGCGTGGATCACACCATAGGGTTAGTTGTATGTTGATAGGACTATGTATTGGAGGGCAAGAGTGATAGAAGCTTCAAACTAGCATAGAAATCGATGCATACGGGATTGAAAGGGGGACCAATATATCTTAATGCTATGGTTGGGTTTTAACTTAATGAACGTTAGTAGCTGCGGACGCTTGCTAATAGTCCAATCATAAGTGCATAAAATTCGAAGTCAGGGATGACATGCTAGCAGTGGCCTCTCCCACATAAAACCTACTATCGGTCTAGTAAAGTAGTCAATTGCTTAGGGACAATTTTGCAACTCCTACCACCACTTTTCCACACTCGCTATACTAACTTTATTGCTTCTTTACCTAAAACAACGCCTACTTTTTATTTACGCGCTCTTTATTATCTTGCAAACCTATCCAACAACACCTACAAAGTACTTCTAGTTTCATACTTGTTCTAGGTAAAGCGAACGTTAAGCGTGCGTAGAGTTGTATAGGTGGTCGATAGAACTTGAGGGAATATTTGTTCTACCTTTAGCTCCTCGTTGGGTTCGACACTCTTACTTATTGAAAGAGGCTACAATTGATCCCCTATACTTGTGGGTTATCACGTACCCTCGTAGACCGAAAGCGGAAGCGTTATGACAACGCGGTTGATGTAGTCGTACGTCTTCACGATCCGACCGATCCTAGCACCGAACGTACGGCACCTCCGCGATCTGCACACATTCAGCTCGGTGACGTCCCACGAAATCTAGATCCAGCTGAGGTCGAGGGAGAGTTTCGTCAGCACAACAGTGTGATGACGGTGTTGATGAAGTTACCGACGCAGGGCTTCGCCTAAGCACTACAACGATATGACCGAGGTGGAGATCTGTGGAGGGGGGCACCGCACATGGCTAAGACAACTGTCAACTTTTGTGTTCTAGGGTGCCCCCTGCCCCCGTATATAAAGGAGCAAGGGGGAGGCCGGCCGGCCCTCCTAGGGCGCGCCCCAAGTAGGATTCCTACTAGGAATCCTATTCATAGTAGGTTTCCAACAAGGGAAGAGAGGGGGAAGGAATGAGAGGTAGAGAGGGAGAAGGAAAGGGGGGCGGCGCCCCCCTTCCCTAGTCCAATTTGGACCCAAGGGGGAGGGGGCGCGCGGCCTGCGCTAGCCGCCCCTCTCTCTCTCCACTAAGGCCCATGTGGCTCATTAGTTCCCCCGGGAGGTTCCGGTAACCCTCCGGCACTCCGGTTTTATCCGAAACTTCTCCGGAACATTTCCGGTGTCCGAATATAGTCGTCCAATATATCAATCTTTATGTCTCGACCATTTCGAGACTCCTCGTCATGTCCGTGATCACATCCGAGACTCAGAACAACCTTCGGTACATCAAAACACATAAACTCATAATACCGATCGTCATCGAACGTTAAGCGTGCGGACCCTACGGGTTCGAGAGCTATGTAGACATGACCGAGACTCACTTCTGGTCAATAACCAATAGCGGAACCTGGATGCTCATATTGGTTCCGACATATTCTACGAAGATCTTTATCGGTCAAACTGCATAACAACATACGTTGTTCGCTTTGTCATCGGTATGTTACTTGCCCGAGATTCGTTCGTCGGTATCTCAATACCTAGTTCAATCTCATTACCGGAAAGTCTCTTTACTCATTCTGTAATGCATCATCCCACAACTAACTCATTAGTCACATTGCTTGCAAGGCTTATAGTGATGTGCATTACCGAGAGGGCCCAGAGATACATCTCCGAAACACGGAGTGACAAATCCTAATCTCGATCTATGCCAACCCAACAAACACCATCAGAGACACATGTAGAGCATCTTTATAATCACCCAGTTACGTTGTGACGTTTGATAGCACACTAAGTGTTCCTCCGCTATTCGGGAGTTGCATAATCTCATAGTCATAGGAACATGTATAAGTCATGAGGAAAGCAATAGCAATAAACTAAACGATCATAGTGCTAAGCTAACGGATGGGTCAAGTCAATCACATCATTCTCTAATGATGTGATCCCGTTAATCAAATGACAACTCATGTCAATGGCTAGGAAACTTAACCATCTTTGATCAACAAGCTAGTCAAGTAGAGGCATACTAGTGACACTCTGTTTGTCTATGTATTCACACATGTACTAAGTTTCCGCTTAATACAATTCTAGCATGAATAATAAACATTTATCATGATATAAGGAAATATAAATAACAACTTTATTATTGCCTCTAGGGCATATTTCCTTCAATCACCCCAAAGGCTTTGCTTGGCACAAACACTAATTTAAACCACAAAAACACTTCTAATCAGAGGCATAATTGGGCATTTTATTGAAAACATCAAGAAAACCAAAAAGAAAAAATATACAAGTTGGGTTGCCTCCCAACAAGCGCTATCGTTTTACGCCCCTAGCTAGGCATAACGTGAAGGATCTAAGTATTGTCATCTTTGTTTCTAGATCCATATGATGCCCTCATGATTGATTCATATGGTGGCTTAATTCTAGTTCTAGGGAAGTTTTCCATACCCTTCCTTAGTGAAAATTGAAATTTAATATTGCCTTCTTTCATATCAATCACGGCACCAATAGTGCGTAAAAACGGTCTACCAAAAATAATTGGACAAGACAACTTGCAATCAATATCAAGAACAATAAAATCTATGGGCACATAATTCCTATTTGCAAGAATAAGAACATCATTAATTCTTCCCATAGGCTTTTTAATAGTAGAATCAGCCAAGTGCAAATTTAAAGAGCATTCTTCAATATCGGTAAGACCAAGCACATCACATAAAGATTTCGGAATTCTAGAAACACTAGCACCCAAGTCACATAAAGCAAAACGCTCATAACTTTTGATCTTGACTTTGATAGTAGGTTCCCATTCATCATGTAATTTTCTAGGAATTAAACTTCTAATTCTAACTTTTCTTCTAAAGCTTTCATCATAGCATCAACAATATGTTTGGTAAAAGCTTTATTTTGTTCATAAGCATGGGGTGAATTTATCATGGATTGCAACAAAGAAATACAATCAATCAAAGAGCAACTATCATAATTAAAGTCTTTGTAATCCAAAAGAGTGGGCACATCACTAGTTAAAGTTTTGACCTCTTCAAACCCACTTTTATCAATTTTCTCAACAAAATTTTCACCCTCAAAATTATCGGGATGCCTTCTAGCTAAAGTTGACTCTTCTTCAGTCCCTTTATTATCAATCTTAATTTTACTAAACAGAGAATCAATAGAGGAAACACCAATCATTTTAAGATCTTCATCACTTGTATGAAAGCAATCGTTAGAAAATGCTTTTTCTAAAAATTCTCTTCTAGCTCTAAGCATAGCGGTTCTTTTCATACTTTCATCCATAGAAACATAAAGATCCTTAATTGATTCCTCAACCTTAGGCACAAAAATTTCCATCTTGAGATTTTCTGCATCATGAGAAATTCTATCAATACTTCTAGACATATCATCAATCTTATTCAGCTTTTCTTCTATTGTAGCATTGAAAACTTTTTGAGTATTGATAATTTTTTTAGTATTATTCTCAAGATCAGAGGTGTTCCTATTATTATTATAGGAAGGATTGCATAGGAATTACCATAATTATTAGAGGAATTACTAGGAAAAGGCCTAGTATTAAAATTACCTCTACAAGCATTGTTATTGAAATTGTTTCGCGAGATAAAATTCACATCTATGGCATCACTATTTTTCTCAATCAAAGTATACAAAGGCACATCATTAAAATCAATAGGGACACTTTTATTAGCAACCAATTTCATAGGAGCATCAACTTTTTCACTCAAAGAAGAAATTTATTCAACCGAATTAACTTTTTTACTAGTACGAGCCCTTTCGGTATGCCATTGTGAATAATTTGCCATAATATTATCAAGCAATTTGGTGGCTTCACCCGAAGTAATTTCCATAAAAGTACCACCCGTGGCGGAGTCCAAAAGATTTTGAGAAACAAAATTCAACCCCGCATAAAAATTTTGTATGATCATCCAAAGATTTAACCCATGAGTTGGGCAATTCCGTAGCAGTAATTTCATCCTTTCCCAAGATTATGCAACATGCTCATGTTCAAGTTGCTTGAAATTCATTATCTGGGTTCTAAGGGAAATAATTTTTGCGGGCGGAAAATACTTAGTAATAAAAGTATCCTTGCACTTATCCCAAGAATTGATACTATTGCGAGGCAAAGAAGAAAACCAAATTTTTGCACGATCTCGCAAAGAAAATGGAAATAATTTCAACTTCACAATATCATTGTCCACATCTTTTTTCTTTTGCATATCGCATAATTCCACGAATGTGTTAAGATGGGACGAGGCATCCTCCTTAGGAGTACCGAAAAATTGATCTTTCATAACAAGATTCAACAAAGCGGCATTAATATCACAAGATTCCGCACTAGTGGCGGGAGGAGCAATCGGAGTGATAATAAAATCATTGTTGTTGGTATTGGAGAAATCACACAACTTGGTGTTCTCTTGAGTCATCGTGACTACGCAACAAGATTGCACTAAAAATCAGATCTGACGAGGAAACGGCGAGCGAAAAAGAGGGCGAATAAAACGGCAAATTTTTGTGAAGTGGGGGAGAGGAAAACGAGAGGCAAATGGCAAATAATGTAAATTGCAAGCAGATGAGATTTGTGATTAGGAACCTGGTAGATGTTGATGATGTCTCCCCGGCAACGGCGCCAGAAATTCCTTTTGATATTGGCTTGAACTACGTCGGTATTTCCCCAAAGAGGATGGGATGAGGCAGCACAGCGACGGTAGGTATTTCCCTCAGTGATGAGACCAAGGTTATCGAACCAGTAGGAGAACCACACAACACTACGTAAACGGTACCTGCACACAAAGAACAAATACTTGCAACCCGACGTGTTAAAGGGGTTGTCAATCCCTTTCGGGTAACGGTGCCAAAAATTGTCAAGTTGACGGGATAAAATTGTACTAGATTGATAGATGCAAATAAAGTTCAGCGAGGTATTTTTGGGGTTTTGGACTAATAGATCTGAAAATAAAAGCGAATAAAAATATATCTTGAAGGCAAATATAATAAGGAAGAAACCCAGGGGCCGTAGATTTCACTAGTGGCTTCTCTCGAGAAAAATAGCAACGGTGGGTAAACAAATTACTGTTGGGCAATTGATAGAACTTCAAATACTCATGGCGATATCCAGGCAATGATCATTATATAGGCATCACGTCCAAGATTAGTAGACTGACTCATGCCTGCATCTACTACTATTACTCCACACATCGACCGCTATCCAGCATGCATCTAGTGTATTAAGTTCATGGAAAAAAGGAGTAATGCAATAAGAACGATGACATGATGTAGACAAGATCTATTTATGTAGAAATAGACCCTATCTTGTTATCCTTAATGTCAATGATACATACGTATCGTTCCCCCTTCTGTCACTGGGATCAAGCACCGTAAGATCGAACCCACTACAAAGCACATCTTCCCACTGCAAGATAAATAGATCAAGTTGGCCAAACAAAACCCAAATATCAGAGAAGAAATACGAGGCTATAAGCAATCATGCATATAAGAGATCAAAGAAGACTCAAATAAATTTCATGGATAAAAAGATAGATCTGATTATAAACTCAAAGTTAACTGGATCCCAACAAACACATCGCAAAAAAGAGTTATATCAAATAGATCTCCAAGAGACCATTGTATTGAGAATCAAAAGAGAGAGAGGAAGCTATCTAGCTACTAACTACGGACTCGTAGGTCTACAATGAACTACTAACGCATCATCAGAGAGGCACCAATGAGGATGATGAACCCCTCCGTGATGGTGTCTAGATTGGATCTGGTGGTTCTGGAACTTGCGGCGGCTGGAATTGATTTTCGTCGACTCCCCTAGGGTTTTTGGAATATCGTGGTATTTGTAGAGCAAAGAGGCAGTGCGGGAGGCCACCGAGGTGGGCACAACCCACCTGGGCGCGCCTAGGGGCACGGGCGTGCCCTGGTGGGTTGTACCCCCCTCGGGGCACCCCCAGGTGCTTCTCCGGCCCATCAGGTGCCTTCTAGTCCCAAAAAATCCACAAAAAGTTTCACTGCATTTGGACTCCGTTTGGTATTGATTTCCTGCAATGTAAAAAACAAGCAGAAAACAACAACTGGCACTTGGCACTATGTCAATAGGTTAGTGATAACCCACAAGTATAGGGGATCAATTGTAGCCTCTTTCGATAAGCAAGAGCGTCGAACCCAACGATGAGCTAAAGGTAGAACAAATATTCCCTCAAGTTCTATCGACCACCGATACAACTCTACGCACGTTTGACGTTCGCTTTACCTAGAACAAGTATGAAACTAGAAGTACTTTGTAGGTGTTCTGGGATAGGTTTGCAAGAATATAAAGAGCACATAAATAAAAACAAGGGGCTGTTTTAGGTAAAAAGCAATAAAGTTAGTATAGCGAGTGTGGAAAAGTGGTGGTAGGAGTTGCGAAATTGTCCCTAAGCAATTAACTACTTTACTAGACCGATAGCAAGTTTTATGTGGGAGAGGCCACTGCTAGCATGTCATCCCTGACTTGGAATTCTATGCACTTATGATTGGAACTATTAGCAAGCATCCGCAACTACTAACGTTCATTAAGGTAAAACCCAACCATAGCATTAGGATATATTGGTCCCCCTTCAATCCCGTATGCATCAATTTCTATGCTAGGTTGAAGCTTCTGTCACTCTTACCCTCCAATACCTAGTCCTATCAACATACAACTAACCCTATGGTGTGATCCACGCGCGTGCTCATATGATGGGCACCAAAGGACAACGACATAACCACAAGCAAATTAAACCAATCATAGCAATTCACCAATTACTGATAGGACAACGAAAATCTACTCAGACATCATAGGATGGCAACACATCATTGGATAATAATATGAAGCATAAAGCACCATGTTCAAGTAGAGGGTAAAACGGGTTGCGGGAAAGTGGACCATTGTATATAGATGGGGGAAGGTGATGGAGATGCTGGTGAAGATGACAGAGGTGTTGGTGTAGATTGCGGTGATGATGATGGCCCCGGTGGTGTTCCGGCGCCACCGGGAGAGAGGGGGGGAGAGCCCCCCTTCTTCTTCTTCTTCCTTGACCTTCCCCCTAGATGGGAGAAGGGTTTCCCCTCTGGTCCATGGCCTCCATGGCGGCGGAGGGGCGAGAGCCCCTCCTAGATTCGATCTGTCTCTCTGTCTCTCTCTGTTTCTGCGCTCGTGATTCTGCCCTTTCACCGTTTCTTATATTCCCAGAGATCCGTAACTCCGATTGGGCTGAAATTTGGACACGATTTCTATCCAGATATTGGCTTTCTTGCGGCGAAATAAGGGCACCAACCGCCTTATGGAGTGGCCACGAGGGCCCAGACCGCGCCTATCCCCCTGGGGCGCGCCCCCCTGCCTCGTGGCCCCCTCGGGCATTGTCTCGCGTTGATTCTTCTACCCAAAAATCTCATATATTCCAAAAAAAATCTCCGTCAGTTTTTATCCCGTTTGGACTCCGTTTGATATGGATTTTCTGCGAAACAAAAAACATGCAACAAACAAGAACTGGCACTGGGCATTGGATCAATATGTTAGTCCCAAAAATAGTATAAAAAGTTTCCAAAAGTATGTAAAAGTTGTAGAATATTGGCATGGAACAATCAAAAATTATAGATACGACGGAGACGTATCAACATCCCCAAGCTTAATTCCTGCTCGTCCTCGAGTAGGTAAATGATAAAAAATATAATTTTTGATGTGGAATGCTACCTAGCATAATCTTGATCATGTAATCTAATCATGGCATGACTATTAAGACATGAGTGATTCAAAGCAATAGTCTATCATTTGACATTAAGAAAATAATACTTCAAGCATACTAATAAAGCAATCATGTCTTTTAAAAATAACATGGCCAAAGAAAGTTCATCCCTACAAAATCATATAGTCTGGCTATGCTCCATCTTCACCACACAAAATATTCAAATCATGCACAACCCCGATGACAAGCCAAGCAATTGTTTCATACTTTTGACGTTCTCAAACCTTTTCAACTTTCATGCAATACATGAGAGTGAGCCATGGACATAGCACTATAGGTGGAATAGAATATGATGGTGGAGGTTGTGTGGATAAGACAAAAAGGAGAAAGTCTCACATCGACGCGGCTAATCAACGGGCTATGGAGATGCCCATCAATTGATGTCAATGTGAGGAGTAGGGATTGCCATGCAACGAATGCACTAGAGCTATAAGTGTATGAAAGCTCAAACTGAAACTAAGTGGGTGTGCATCCAACTTGCTTGCTCATGAAGACCTAGGGCATTTGAGTAAGCCCATCGTTGGAATATACAAGCCAAGTTCTATAATGAAAATTCCCACTAGTATATGAAAGTGATAACTCAAGAGACTCTCTATATGAAGAACATGGTGCTACTGTGAAGCACAAGTGTGGTAAAACGATAGTTACATTGTCCCTTCTCCTTTTTTTTTCTTTTTTTTCTTTTTTTTCTTTTTTTCTCTTTTTTTGTAGGATTCTTTGGCTTCTATCTCTTTTTTTGGGGGCTTCTTTGGCCATTTTTATTTTGATCATGGGACAATGTTCTAATAATGATGATCATCACACTTTTATTTACTTACAACTCAATATTACAACTCGACACTAGAACAAAATATGACTCTATATGAATGCCTCCGGCGGTGTACTGGGTTGTGCAATGATCTAGCGTAGCAATGACATCAAAAAATGGACAAGCCATGAAAACATCATGCTAGCTATCTTACGATCATCCAAAGCAATATGACAATAAATGCTCAAGTCATGTATATGATCATGATGGAAGTTGCATGGCAATATATCTCGGAATGGCTATGGAAATGCCATGATAGCTAAGTATGGTAGCTGTTTTGACGAAGATATAAGGAGGCTTATGTGTGATAGAGCGTATCGTATCACGGGGTTTGGATGCATCGGCGAAGTTTGCACCAACTCTCGAGGTGAGATAGGGCAATGCACGGTACCGAAGAGGCTAGCAATGATGGAAGGGTGAGAGTGCGTATAATCCATGGACTCAACATTAGTCATAACGAACTCACATACTTACTGCAAAAATATATTAGTCATCGAAACAAAGTACTACACGCATGCTCCTAGGGGGATATATTGTTAGGAAAAGACCATCGCTCGTCCCCGACCGCCACTCATAAGGAGGACAATCAATAATAAATCATCCTCCAACTTCGTAGCATAACGAGAGACTATACGTGCATGCTTCGGGAATCACAAACCTTAACACCAATATTCTTACTAAACACAACCATTCACTAGTACCTCCCACATATTATCATCTCTATATCGTAAAACTATTGCAAGGAATCAAACATATCATATTCAGTGATCTACAAGTTTTATGTAGGCTTTTATGACTAACCATGTGAATGACCAATTCCTTTCAACTCTCTAAATAGATATAAGTGAAGCCAGAGAGTTTAATTATTTCTACAAAAGATATGCCCATGCTCTAACAAATATAAGTGAAGCAAAAGAGCATTCTACAAATGGTGGTTTTCTATGTGAAGAGAAACAGGCAATCCATACTTCAAATGATATAAGTGAAGCACATGAAGCATTCTATAAAGCCATACTCAAAAGATATAAGTGAAGTGCAAAGAGAATTCTGTAAATCAACCATGGATTATCTCATACCAGCATGGTGCATAAAATAAAAGTGAAAACTAAATGCAAAAGACGCTCCAAGATTTGCACATATCACATGAACGAAACGAATCCGAAAACATACCGATACTTGTTGAAGAAAGATGGAATGCCTTCCGGGGCATCCCCAAGCTTAGACGCTTGAGTCTCCTTGAATATTTACTTGGGGTGCCTTGGGCATCGCCAAGCTTGACCTCTTGCCTCTCCTCCTTCTCCTCACATCGAGACCTCCTCGATCTTCGAACACTTCATCCACACAAAACCCAACTGAAAACTCGGTAAGATCCGTTAGTATAATAAAGCAAATCACTACTCTAAGTACTATTGCAAACCAATTCATATTTTGTTTTTGCATTGTAGCTACTGTAATATAACTTTTCCATGGATTAATCCAGTGATACAAATTGATAGTTTCATAGCAAACTATGCATCAAAAAACAGAATTTGTCTTAAACAGGACAGTTTGTAGTAATCTAAACATTCACCATACCTCTAGTAATCCAACAATTCTGAAAAAATTAGGAAAAATCAAAAAAATTGTATAGAAAGACAGTGCAAAAAGTTTCAGAACCGTTTGATGTTCCAGTACAAAATATAAAATCAAGCACTACAGCCAAAGTTTCTGTTTTGCACTGCACAAACCAACAAGCAATGTAAACATCCTAAAGGCAAATCTTGGCACATTATTTTTATTTTTAAACTTTATAAAAGCAAACAACATAAATAAATGACTCCCTAAAACTTCCGGGTTGTCTCCCTGGCAGCGCTTGCTTTAAAGCCATTAAGCTAGGCAAATAGTGCTCAAGTAATGGATCCACCCGGATCCCAAGGTATATCAAAGCCAATTTTAGTTAACAATGATTTGTGATTTAGTAGTGAGCACAAAGTAACATATATCATGCAACAACGAAGTCTAACTCTCTTCCTATGCATCGGCATGTCGTAAAAGAACAATTCATGCACACATAGTAAAGGCCAATGCATACTATAAACAGTTTCTTGTAATTTTATCATATTGGAAACATGAACAGGCGGAGATGTAGTTCCTCTCTCATAATAATTGCAAGTAGGAGCAGCAAGCACATGCATATTATGTCTATAAAAATCATCATGTGTAGTAGTAAAACGCAACCCATCAATATAATCCTTAATAAGGGCAAACTTCTCTGATATAGTGTAGTCAGGAGAATTCAAAAAGATAATAGGAATATCATGCGTGGGTCCAATAGCAACAATTTCATGTTTAACATAAGGAACTATTGCAAGTTCAACTCCATAAGAATAATTCATATTGGCATCTTGGCCAAAAGAATAGCAAGCATCATCAAAAAGGGATATTTCAAAAGAATAAACGGGATCATAACATAAGGAACTATGGCATTCATCCTTCGGTAAGAACAAAGGGACATTAAATAATGTATGAGTTGGAGAGTTACTCTCATTAGAAGGTGGGCACTGGTAGCTAATCCAATCTTCCTCCTTTTGTTCTTCGCTCTCCTCCTCATCTTTTTCATCCAATGAGCTCACAGTTTCATCAATTTCTTCTTCCATAGACTCCTGCAAAATATTAGTATCTTCTCGGACAGCGGAGACTTTCTCAATAAATTCGTCAATATCATAATTGTATTTATAATTCTCATAGCAATATCTAAGGATAGCTAAATTTTCAGGTCTATAAACTGAATCATCAAAATCCTCGAACTCTTTAAACAAAGATTCAATTTCACAAGCACCCTTAAAAGCAACAAATTCTTCTATTCGTTCCACATCATAGTAATCACATATACCATTAGCATAAGAATCTAAGGTTTCATTATCATTAAATTTGCATGAAAAGGGAAGGTGTGGAGCCTTCATCCTAGAGCAACAAGTATAATCATATCTCAAGCATAGTTTCCTAGCATACCAATACAACATATAAATTTGATCCCATAATAGTTTCCCTTTTTGAGTCAAGCAATAATACCTAAAGTATTCACGTTGATCCAACGTGTCTCCCATAACATAATTGAATGGGGTTTTCTCAGAATTATTAAAGTAGTACATAATATCTTTCACATAATGAGCATCGAGGGTTTTAGGAGGTTCCCCATCTCCATGAGTAGCAAGTAAACCAATTTTTTTTGTATTTCGTGTTCCATATCCATAACTAAAGATAGAGAACAACTTAGAACAGCAAATAAAAATTACTTAGTGATAAAGAAAATAAGCACACACGAGAATATTCACCCCACGCTATTGCTCCCCGGTAACGGCGCCAGAAAAAGGTATTGATAACCCACAAGTATAGGGGATCAATTGTAGCCTCTTTCGATAAGTAAGAGCGTCGAACCCAACGAGGAGCTAAAGGTAGAACAAATATTCCCTCAAGTTCTATCGACCACCGATACAACTCTACGCACGTTTGACGTTCGCTTTACCTAGAACAAGTATGAAACTAGAAGTACTTTGTAGGTGTTGTGGGATAGGTTTGCAAGAATATAAAGAGCACGTAAATAAAAACTAGGGGCTGTTTTAGGTAAAGAAGCAATAAAGTTAGTATAGCGAGTGTGGAAAAGTGGTGGTAGGAGTTGCGAAATTGTCCCTAAGCAATTAACTACTTTACTAGACCGATAGCAAGTTTTGTGTGGGAGAGGCCACTGCTAGCATGTCATCCCTGACTTGGAATTCTATGCACTTATGATTGGAACTATTAGCAAGCATCCGCAACTACTAACATTCATTAAGGTAAAACCCAACCATAGCATTAAGATATATTGGTCCCCCTTCAATCCCGTATGCATCAATGTCTATGCTAGGTTGAAGCTTCTGTCACTCTTGCCCTCTAATACATAGTCCTATCAACATACAACTAACCCTATGGTGTGATCCACGCATGCGCTCATATGATGGGCACCAAAGGACAGCAATATAACCACAAGCAAATTAAACCAATCATAGCAATTCACCAATTACCGATAGGACAACGAAAATCTACTCAGACATCATAGGATGGCAACACATCATTGGATAATAATATGAAGCATAAAGCACCATGTTCAAGTAGAGGGTACAGCAGGTTGCGGGAAAGTGGACTGTTGTAGATAGATGGGGGAAGGTGATGGAGATGTTGGTGAAGATGACGGAGGTGTTGGTGTAGATTGCGGTGATGATGATGGCCCCGGCGGCGTTCCGGCGCCATCGGGAGAGAGGGGGAGAGAGCCCCCCTTCTTCTTCTTCTTCCTTGACCTTCCCCCTAGATGGGAGAAGGGTTTCCCCTCTGGTCCATGGCCTCCATGGCGGCGGAGGGGCGAGAGCCCCTCCGAGATTGGATATGTCTCTCTCTATTTCTGCGCTCCTGATTCTGCCCTTTCACCGTTTCCTATATTCCCGGAGATCCGTAACTCCGATTGGGCTGAAATTTGGACATGATTTATATCCGGATATTGGCTTTCTTGCGGCGAAAGAAGGGCACTAACCGCCTTACGGAGTGGCCACGAGGGCCCAGGGCGTGCCCCCTGCCTCGTGGCCCCCTCGGGCATTGTCCCGCGTTGATTCTTCTTCTCAAAAATCAAATATATTCCAAAAAAATCTCCGTCAGTTTTTATCCCGGTTGGACTCCGTTTGATATGGATTTTCTGCGAAACAAAAAATATGCAACAAACAGGAACTGGCACTGGGCATTGGATCAATATGTTAGTCCCAAAAATAGTATAAAAAGTTTCCAAAAGTATGTAAATTTTTTTAGAATATTGGCATGGAACAATCAAAAATTATAGATACGACGGAGACGTATTAGTTAGTGCAAAAAATGATATAAAATGATTGTAAAACATTCAAGAATGATAATATAACAGCCTGGAACAATCAAAAGTTATTTATACGTTGGAGACGTATCAACAACTCACGCGGCTGGATGGGAGTGTCACGACCATTGATATTCTCCACCAAATTATCATAGTCGTCACTCAGTTTGTTGAGCACATAAGAGGTGAACTCCTCCGGACCAAGCGCCTTGCCAATGGAGGCAAGTGTGTCAGCCATACCCGTCACCTTGTTGAAGTAGTCGGTGATGGTGAGATCATGAAGCTTCACCTACCCAAGCACAGTGCGGATGGCGTGAGCCCGCGCCTGAGACTGCGTGGCAAAACTGGTATGAAGAGCCGTCCACGCGTCCCAAGACATAGCGGCAAAGATGACCAGCGACGAGACTCCCTCCATGAGAGAGGACTGGATAACAGAGAGGATGGCTTGATCTTGAGCCACCCACGCATGATGCCCCGGAAGATATGGCGGAGGGCACGGCAGAGTACCATCAACAAACCCTCCAAGTAGCGAATGCAGAGAAGCAGCAGCACCTGTGCATGCCACGACAGGTAGTTATCCGTCGTGAGCTTCACCGGGATGAGGTGCGCGAGGTAGAACTGTGCAGCAGTGGCGACATGATCCGGCAGAGGCGGCGCGTAGTTGCCCTGATGCGGAGCACCACCAGACACCGTCGAGATGGGAACGAGTTCCGTCGAAGGAGCCACAGCCGGCGAAGGATACGGTGCCGGGGAAGCACCATAGGACGGAGTAGATGCACCATAGTGGCAGTCCATTTGAATCCTATAATATACCAAAGGGGGTATTTGATGCCACAAGAAAAATAAATAAATAGTAAAAAGAGGTTGGAGTGGATGTTAGGCTTCCTATGAAGTGTAGTACAAATAATTCCATAAGAAAAAAATCCTATAGGATTCAATCCTACAAATAAAACAACCAACCTAGAAAATTTTCCTAAGGATTATAATCCTCTAAAAAACCTATGAAGTTTGTTTTTTTGGCAGGGAAAATTTCTGATCTATTCTTCAAATATCATGGCAGTACAAAGAACACCAGAAACAAAGACTACCTAGCGGCGACTACAAGCATTGGAGTGAGTCGAATGCGTGTCGCCGTCATCACCCCTCCGTCATCGGAGACAGACAAACCTTGTTGAAGCATACTATCAGAAAATCGACGTGCTAAGACCTCAAAGGACCAGCGCACTAGAACAATAATTGTCGCCAATGAATAGAAACATAGATCAAAACGGTCGACCTGTAGACACACGAAGGCAAATGATTGAAGATCGGATCCAAGCTGATTCACCAAAGACATGCATCGACCGTATCCCGCGAGATCCGCCAAAGACAGACCTCCACACACGCTTCGACGATGTTATATGCACAACCAGGATGGGGCTAGGAGGGGAGAACCTTATTCCATCTCCAGGGAGCCGTCGTGGCCTCGCCTTCCTGAGCTCTAAGCCTTAATCTCTGAGTACACGCACGGAGGCCTGCTGAGTGGCCTTTGCTCGCCTTGATTCCATTTGGCGAAAGGGGGAGAATATGGGATGGATTGAGTACAAAAAAATCATCACATTTGGGACTAGATCTCATATAACCCCACTATCCTCACTAACAATCATCAAAAAAAAACAATCACAATTGAGACAAGGTTGTAATACATAGCACCAATTTTTAGCTAAACGTGTTCTAACATCAAATCTGACCAATGGGACCCGCTTAGTAGGATCACATGGCATGTACACGTGGATAGTGGATTTGGCTGGAGGTCCCACTTTTTATCTAGTCATCTTATTTCCCTTTCTTCCCCTTCTTTATCCATGAGTAGCCAAGCATCGACAAAGGGGTAGGGGAACGTGGGGAGGCGGGGGTGATTGGGGAACCCAACACTTCCTCTCCCCTTTCTCCCCACCGCTTCGTCCTGCTAGAGGTTGAAGTGACGCTAGAGATCGGAGCGGTGGTGGTAGGATTTGGGAGAGAAAGAGAGGGGAAAGAAGACGGAAGAATTTCAAGTGGGACCCTCAGCCAAATCAACAAATTAAGCATGTTTAGCATTTTTCAAATGCATGATCAACATTTTATTAATTTTTTTGATGTCCACTTGTTTCCACACACCTTGTATATTTTTATCATCATAAATATTTTTATGTACATTTAACATTTTTACATGATTATCATTTTTTCAAAAAAAAAAATTGTTGTCAACTTTTTTTCATACACGCTGTACATTTTTCATATGCACTAGAAATATTTTTGCATACTTGTTTAACATTTTTCTAATACATGATTACATTTTTAAATTATTACATAAATTAATATTTCCATTATATATATTTAAAATATTCCCAAATATAAATAAAATTAAAATTAATAAATCAGAAAACGAAATGAAAATACGAAAAAAAAGGAAAACAACGAGTGCTTAATGCCCCGTGCGCTTGGCCGGCCCTTTAACGCAGGGGGGCGCTCCTGCCTTCTCGCGTGAAGCGAGGTATAGTAGCGCCCGGAGCCGCTAGCGTGAGCTCGCTCGCCTACAGCGACCCGTTTGTTGGCTGTCCAGTGGAGCGACAGGTTTAGTAGGGCGACACCCTCCCAGTCCCAACGAGCCACGTGCGGGGCGTGAGACATGGACGTCTTTTTCTTTCTTTTTTTCACATATTAATTTTCGTTCTTTCTCTATTTTCAAGATTGGTTTAAATAACTAAAATAAAATGTGTTTATACTTCTAATTATTAAATAAGTCCATGAAACTAATAAAATGTTTCTGGATATAACAATTATTCAGGAATTTTAAAAATTATTCCTGTAATTGAAATTTGTTCATGAATTTACAAAAATGCTTGTAAATTTCACAAATGTTCCTGAATTCGAAAATTTTCCATGAAGTTGATTTTTTCCACGAATTTGATTAATTGTTCACGAATTCACAGAAATGTTCGTGTAACTAAAATAAAATGTTTTTATACTTCTAATTATTAAATAAATCTGTGAAACTAAAAAAATGTTTCTGGGTATAAAAGTATTCAGGAATTTTAAAAATTGTTCCCGTAATTGAAATTTGTTCATGAATTTACAAAAATGCTTGTAAATTTCAAAACGACCCTGAATTCGAAAAAATTCCGTGAAGTTGAAAATTTGTTCACGAATTTGACTAATTGTTCACGAGTTCACAGAAATGTTCGTGAATATAAAAAATGTCCATGAATTCGGAGAAAATATTCACGGATTCAAAAAGTGTAGACAAATTGAAAAAATGTTCACTGATTCAGAAAAATTGACTGCTGAGTTCATCCGCATTGATTTTTCTACCTTAACCACTTAGTGCACACATGGCATGGAGGGTTGCTGCCTGCTGAGTTCATCCGCTTGTAGTTGCAGGATCACTCTCTGAATCTCCACGCGAGCAGATAGAAGCAAGAAACACGATGAAACTCAGTGGAACACAATGAAACACCAGTGAAACATACCGAGACGTAATGTGCCACAACCTTTTCTGTTTCTTTGTTTACTTGTACGCTAACGAATCGGTAAAACGGCCATGCCGTCCCACGTCCATCCGATAGCAGCGGCGACACTGTCACATGAATAGGGCATGTATAATGGTGTTATTTTAGAAGTGTCACGTAGGATAAATATTGAGGTGAAAGACGGAGAAAATGTAAGAAAAGTCACGTCTTCTCTTAATTAAGAGATGATCTCTTAGCAACAATACGCCGCAATGCCTATTCCCTGGCCACAGTCGCCGCCTCCCATCCCAAGAAAAGTTAGGGTTCCTCTGCCTCCCGCCGACACCGCCTCGTCTCTAGTGGCCTTAGGGCTATGGGGCGTGGTGGATCCCGGCCCTTGCCGGCGGGAGGACCCATTTCTAGATTTTATTTTATTTTAGTTTTGTTAGAGTTGGTGTCTTGCTCAGGAAGATGTAACGGCGGTGGCTCACTGAAGATGGAATAAGATTCTCCCCGCCCAACACCTGTCCTGGTGGTGTGTTTAGCATCGTCGATGGGCGTGTGGAGGTATGTCTTTGGTGGATCTGCTCGGATCTCGTCGTCGTTCATCTGTGTTCGTGTGTCTTCAGTTGGATCCTTCCGATCTACGCTACTCTTTTATCGGCGACGGTTGTTGTTGTGGTGCACTGGTCTTATGAGGCCTTAGCATGACGACTTTCAGACTGTCTACTACAACAAGGTTTGACCGGCCCCGGCGAGGGAGGGGCAATGATGGCGGAGCGCCATCGGCTCGCTTCAGTGCTTGTAATCATCACTAGGTGGTCTAGGGATGTGTACGTAATTTTTATTATTTCTGATTTTCGTTGTCCTGCCATGATTGAAGATGAATAGACCGAAAGTTCTTTTCGCAGAAGAAAACAATATGTCGCACACATATTTAGAAATATCTAGTTACGAGAGACAAGACTAAGAGATAAGTCATTATACACCATTTGTTATTGTCTTCAATGGATTACATGACGGCGTAAGATAAAACTACTGTAAATCTTGTCATGCCCTATATAATCATCATCACATCCCATGATCCATTTGTGACGGCCAGACTAGCTAACTAACTCTAACAGCCTAAGCTACACCAAGTCGTGAACATATCTCACGTTGCATGGCTCTTTTATTCAGCTAAGGAATAACTAAACAACTAGAACTTCTGTCCAACAGGATTGCATGCATAACAGCGCTGAACTCGAATCGAATCAGAAAAATGAGGGGAGGAGGTGAGACGAGAGAAATAGTATTTGTTCCCTGCCCTGATCGATTGATCACCACGCACGCACCATCCGTAGCAACGAGTCCGAATCACTTCCCGGCATCCTCTTTATATTGAGCAATTTTAACATGTTTCCTCTTGCCCTCGCTTTTCACATAGAAGTGCAATCAATGGTTTAAATTAATTTTATACTTTTATCTCTCATGTAAAAAGGGGAGGTAAGGGCATCTCCACGGGCGACCTGTAAATTTTCTTTCACATCTGTTCGCCGGTAGGGGGTACCAGTCCGCGGACACGGATGTGGGAGGCCGCCATCCAATGCTGCCGGGATATATTTCAAACACTTTGTCAACAAATCAGATGAAATTTGTGCGATCACGGCAGATTTCATACAGATCGGACGACATTCATGCAAACTTGGCGGAATTTTCATTAGATTTCGAACATTTGAAAAAAAAACTGTTGCCACCCGACCCTAAACTTATCCTATGGCGGCGTCCGGAGTCCAAGCCCTTGTCGTCCTCCATCCGCTGTCGTCATGAGCACCGGCGACAAGACCGATGAAGTGAAGCTGCTGTCTCCAGCGATGAAGAGTAGAATACGGGAGACGGACCGGCCCACATGGGACACAAGGCCCTGTCACCTCCCGTGCCCTACTCATCCTCGGAGGAGTCCGCGCCTTGTCCGTCGATGGACGTGAGGTTCACGAAATGGTGGCGTCGGCGCTCTCATCGTCCCACCCGGACCAGGCTGCCCGAAAGTTCGTCAGCGGCGTGTAGGAGGCACAGCTAGCGTTGTTCTCGTCCGCGATCGCTGGCAGCTACGCCTCCGCGGTGGCTGCTTCCTGGCGAGCGGCGACTTGAGCTTGGGCGGCCTCATAGATCGCATGCCGCTCCACGATGAAGTTGGGGGTTCACCGCGGCCATTGCCGCCACGGCCTCCTTGCTCGCGCACGCGCCATCGATCTGGCCCCTCTGCCAGCCGGTGCTGCTCTAGGAGGAACATGTTGTACCGTTGTTCCTCCTGCGTTTGCTGAAACACGGAGATAGGCGCCAGCGCAGGCTGCTCCTTCGCCATGCCGACCTCAACCCATCTGGCACGATGGCTCTGCTAGGCGGTCGCAAGGTGCTTCATCTTCATGGAAAAGCTCTCCCATAGAGCGTTGTCGCCAGCAGTCATGGCGGATGCGGTGCAAGGGAGGATGTAGAGGGGTTTGTGTTGTGGCGTGGAGTTAGCCGGGTGTGGCCACCTTTAAATAGAGGATTCTGTTGAGGCCAGACGTCTGGGTGTGTCAATGCGCGGCGCCGGAGTGCGTTTCTCGGCCGGCGAGCCTGCTTAATGGTGGCATATAGACGAACGGGGCATCGAATGGACGTGGTAGATATTTGTTCTATCCCGTCCAGTAACGTGTCTCCGAAATTTGAATAGGCGCGGCGGGGACGCGTCGCTGGCGTGAGAGGCAGCGTCCGCTTTGGGCAGACTTCAATGTGGAGCGGCCGCTCTATAGCGGCATGAATCGGGCAGTTGGCATCGGGTGGGAACACGCGGGCGAGGGAGGATGGGTTTGGGTGGGCCAGGGTGGTCAGAAGCGGGCATGGGTGTTGTCCGGACACCCGCAAAGCCCCAACGTTTGTCTCCGATTTACGTGAGAAAATGCATCCGAACCGTCCCGCGTACCGATGCAGGACAGCGTGATGACACAACATGTCCGGACCGCGTTGTCCAAATGTTTGCTGGCGGTTAGAGGGTTGGCGTTGTAGATGTCGTAAGAGGGAGCATGTTAAAAAACCTCATTTTTTATAAACTGTGAATTTTATTTGCTCAAAATAAAGATGCAAGAGGATACAAACATAATGAGTAGGCACTCGGCCTCTGCATATTTAGAACGCACACAACTAACACCAACACACAAGACACACAAGTAAATAGCAAAGCCATATAAGACACGCAAGCGAGAAAAACAAACCAAAGCGATCTGATCCGCGTTTGGCAAATTGCAACAATGACCATATCACACCAAGCATCTCATGACAGTACATGGACGACGATGTTCTTCAGCAACAACACCTTCAGGAAGGGAGCGGCGCTCGAGCGCCTCTCGCCGGATCCAACTACTCAGGGTCAAAATCTAGGTTTTCATCTCAAGAAACAGTTTGAACATATCCAAAAAATGCCTTCAACAAGGTAACAACGCTAGAACATTATTGTTAGGTATAATTAGTCCTAGGCTTTCACCCCGGAGCGCGAGATAGGGCGATCGAGAAGCACCGCCATCAACGTCACTAATGTGTTGTTGCCATCACTTTTTCATATTCTCTGCAGCTACGACGGCCACCGCTGCACAACCATCCTTTTACGTCAAGTCGTCGTGTATAATTTGCATCGCACCACGAAGTCAACCACCAAATCTGAAGGACGAAATCCTTACGAAAACCCTTCGGTGGTCACCACAATCCGCCGCTCTAGAGCCCGGCCGGTGCAACTACGGTTAGGCCCAAAGGAATCGGGGCCAATAACGCCTGTCGGAGTGGTAGAAGATCAGCGCGGGCCCGGCCACGCATGCACTGCGCCACGGCCAGCTCGCCATGCAGCACCACAGGAGGCCGCGATGGATCCTCCCCCGGTCCACGCGTGCAAGGGGCCACGGCCGCGTCCTTACGTCGCCACCGCCTCTTGCACCGCCAGCACACACTTTCCCGAACCAACACTTCCCGCGAGGGCGTCGCCAAACGGCCCCACCGCCGCGGAGTCACGGACGCCGTCCGAGCTTTGTCCGACGACGCTCTCCGGCGACGGTGAGGGGAAAGGAGGAGAGAGAGGGGCCCTAGGACTGTTGGAGTTGGGGCGCCCCGATGCGCCGTGGAGCCGTACGGGAGCGTGATTATTCGATTGGTTGTTACCGCTTCATGCCTCTACTAAAATCTGAGGCCGGAGCATCCTCTTGACATACCTTGCGCTCCCTCGCCTCTTGTTCCTCAAATATGTTAGAAGTAATCTTGAGTTAACTGAGTTACGTAGGAGTAGGAGGCGTTGAAGATGAAGCACACCCAAGTCGTCTATGTGTCTCGACGGAAGGATCATGTTCATCTATGTGGGGGCGGTAAACAAGTAAAGGTGAGTCTCTTTAATGAGGCCATGTCACTACATGAGGCTGGACCGCTGGAGTGCATGTTGTAGTGCACGGGGGTGGTGTGATCCATAAGGAGTCTGCATGTATCTTGCTAGGGTGGATGGTGTAGTCCACCGGGTGGTGTATCCACAAGTTACTAGCGAAGCTGGATAGTTCAAAGCATATTTAAGGTGGTTCGTAAATTCACCAAGTCAAATTAGGGAAAGAATGTTGGCAATAATCTAGCCGTTAATTTGACTTGTTATGGTGCGAGGGGATGATTCGACAAGAGTGATCTACAACGACCAAGATCAAAAGAAGCATGGAAGACAAAGCGTCTAAGATTAGGGAGAGATTGAAATAATCTTGAGTTAACTGAGTTACATAGGAGTAGTAGGCAGGTTCTTGCAAGTTGGATTCCTACTAGTGTCTACGTGAGGAGAGTTTAGTAGTGGTAGTTCTGAGGAGAGTTTAGTAGTGGTAGTTCTTTTTAGGGAAACATTTATACGCGGTCGACCGGCTGAGTTTTCGGCCGGTCCGCACCGCTCACGCACGCACGCACTCGTCTGCAGGTGGGCCATACACGGATTGACCCGCATCGCTCAAGCACGACCTTATCTCTTCAGGGACAATGAGATCCATTCATTTCTTCCTCACGAACGAACACATCTCCTCTAGTCAACAAGCTCCACTTCCCCCCTCTCCCTCCATCCGTAGGTGCTTGCTCTTACCCATCGGCGACAAGCTGTGCCAGCCAGCCATGGCAACTTGTCGAGTAGCTACTGCTCCTCCGTCATGGCAAGTCGTCAGTCCCAGCGCCACACGCAGGACCCACTCCCTCTTTTTCTGCCCTCGGCGGTTCATCGAGTCATTGCTCCTTCTCGAACCCCGCGGACCGCACCGGTGCTGATGCTGCCGACGACGACCACCCGCTGCTGCTATACGCTGTAGTGCAAGCTCCAGACCAAGTGGGCGGACGAGATGCTGGAACTAGATTCAGCGGGAGCTACAATCGGCGGCAATTTTTGCTACGAGTGGGTTTTTGTTTTGCTGGAATCAGTAACTCTTTTCTAGGATCTGTAATTGAGGGTGTTGTTTGATGGAACCAACTTTAATTTTTGCTACCACTGTATATGTTTTTTGCTACCGCCATAGATGTTCTTTGCTACTACCGTCTTTTCAGTTTTTACTTTTTTTGCTGGATCCATCTCTTTCTGCTGAAACCAGTTCCAATTTTTTTGCTACCATTGTCTTTGTTTTTTGCTGCCACTGCTTTGATTTTTGCTACCAGCTCCTCTCTTTGATTTTTTGTTGGATCCATCTTTTTGCTGGAACCAGCGAATTATTTTGCTACATCCAGCACTGATTTTTGCTGGAACCAGTCGTCCGTTGGCTACGACCGCTGGCGCAACAGAGCTACAAACAGGATGGAAAAATGCTACAACTGGTATATAAATTTGCTATGGGTGGCATTTTTATTTGCTGGAACTAGTCGAGCGTCGGTGTGACGGAGCTGCATCCAGCAACATAATTTGCTACGTCCAGCATCTTTTTTTGTTGGAACCAACACCAACATCGGATGGCCACACGACGTCATCGGAGTAACTACCACGGGCAGCTCAGGATGCTGCAACTGGCGGCCGAGGTTGCCCTGACTACGCCGGCGACGCTACAGACGACTACATGATGCTTGGGACGGCGCCGTCTCCGCACTGCATCAGAGGCGACCTGTTAAAGGACGAGAGCGGATGGCCAGTGAGCGCGGGTGCGCCGTTGGCCGGCAAGCACGGGCAGCCAAGGACGAGCACCGGCAGCGGCGAGCGCGGAGTCCGTCATGGATGGGAGTTGCTGGTCAACTCAGAGCCAGATGTGAAGGGGAGGAGATGATGTAGGGAAATTAACGGTTGGGGATAGCCTAATCCCAGGGCTGGGGGCCAACCGGTCGAAACTTTCGGCCGGCACGCCGGCGCCTAGCAGGCGCCTTCTTTTTACCTACGTGTATGTTTGAGTCCGGTTGATACTAGACTTGGTCATGTACGTGGCTTAGCAGCTGCACGTGTCCGTGTAGGTTTATGAGTTTTGTACGAATAGGTTTAGCTCTTTGGGTTCTTGGGTCGGTTGCTTATGCGTGTATATAAGCACAACCTAGGCATCCGTTTATTGGAACACCGTAACTAAGAAAAGGAGAAAAATAAAGAGGGAAAAGTAAGTCACGACGGGTGCCTTTGGCAAAAGTTTTTATGCGTGTGTTCATCATGATTTGATGTGATCGATCGCATATCGGTGAATCTTTTTAACAAATCTCAGTGTCGTGCCTCATAAGATTGCTTGGTTCTCGGATGATTGACGATGGCCTCGGATTTATTTTAACAAAATACACGCACCTCGTGAAGCAGAGCTCGGCCGGGTGCAAGAACCTCACCGTTCAACTACGAGGTTACGAGGGGCTGCTTGTCACCTCGCCTCGCTACACCTCACACCATTAAGTATATAATGTATGTCTCGTCTTTCATCAGTGATCGTTCATTGGAGGAAATTAACAATAATAACAGTTTGATTGTCGACATATTCCCACTCCCAGGTTGAACTCTATTGTACATGCCAAGAGACTACACATTGTTGGCAAGGATCAATACGATGATGAGCTTCCTGACGAGGAGCCAGTGTTTTTGCCGGTTGAACAACCTGACCATAATACACCATACGCTTCCTTGACGAGTACAGGAGGATCTGCTCGTGGCTTGATGAGGTCGTTCAACCAGTAAAACGGCGACGATTGCCGTCCAAACTAGGCTTGGAATACCCTGACTTGATTAATTACCATAGCAGATTCGCATTCCCTGGCCTTCTCTTTATGTATCTTGCACACTCTCGCACCTTCTTCCCCAATACACACACAAGGACACAAGGTCCTTCCTTCTGAAGCAGAGCTCAGCTCCTAGAACCACAACACGAGGAGAGTGAATTGCAGAAAACCACCACATTACAGTGAAGGTTTGCAGAAAAGACTCTTCTACGAAATTGTTATAGAAAATACTGATTCTCGGTCTAATCTCTTGCAAAATACACTGATCGATCACTTAGGCCATTTTAACCGTGATTATGACATATGGGTCCCACATTTG
Organism: Triticum aestivum; assembly: GCF_018294505.1. NCBI lineage: Eukaryota > Viridiplantae > Streptophyta > Magnoliopsida > Poales > Poaceae > Triticum > Triticum aestivum. The sequence continues at coordinate 486,788,997 of NC_057796.1, forward strand.
ATGACGTGGCGTAACGTTTTGCGGTAGACGATGTTAGGCTGGTCTTTTTTCAAGAAAACCCTCCCTCCAAAGATAAAACCAGATCGTGGGGAGCGTTCGTCCGGCCGAGCTGCGGCGCGCGCGGCCTGATTCCTCTGTCTCCGCCGGGGGCGGTGATGGCGCAGCGGCAATGGGCGTCGCTGTCGAAGGCTAGGGGTAGCCGCGGGGCGGCTCTACGGTCGACGGCCTCTGGCTGCGGACGAGGGGAAGGGGAGATGGACCCGGGGCGTCGGGGGACTCGCGCGGCAGCAGCGACGACGAGCCCGGCGGCCTCCCCGACCTCGGCCCTGGCGCAAGCAGCGGCGGTCGCACCTCCCCTTCACCATCCTCCCTTCTCTCTCTTTCCTGAGCAGGCGGCGTGCATCCCGGCGGCCTCCCCGACTTCGGCCCTGGAGCAAGCAGTGGCGCCGCCTCGCGCAACACGAGCACGAGCCTTGGCGCGGTGCACATCACAAGAGCAAGCAGCAGCGCGGCGGCGCATAACATGGGCACAAGCAGCAGTTTCAGCGCGAAAGCAGCAGCAACGGTGCGGCGGCGCACAGCCCCGAAGCAAGCAGCAGCCGCGCGCAAGCAGCAGCGGCGGCCCGGCGGCGCGCAACACGGGCGCAACCAAGCAGCCACCCTCGTCGGTGAGCTCCGCCGCTGCCGAGGCATCGGCGTGGGCGGCAGCGCACGAGCGCGGGATGGCCGGCGGCAGAGTAAAGTCGAGCTTGGCATGACAAGGGCCTGATTGCATTTTAGTTTTCTGATAGAAGGGTGCCTCTGCAAAAATACCAGGGACTATTGGGTAAATTCACATCACACCATGTCTAACGACGTCACCAAAGCTGGGCCCCACTTGTCATAAACAAGGTTAAAACGCCCAAGCAGCCGGATCGGTGCTTTCTGCAAAAGATTGCGCCGAGAATCAGTGCTTTCTGCAACAATTTCATAGAAGTCTTTTCTGCAAACCTTCGCTGTAATATAATGGTTTTCTGCAATTCACTCACACGAGGAGGTCCTTGTCGTCCCACCTCCATGTCTGTCTAATGTTTAAGGAATGATAGTTCGTTCGTTACAGAAACTGTAGTACCAAATACATCAACTAGGTGTGCGCCAACGTTACTGCTACCATGTTGTTTTGTCATTGTCTAACTTCCCTCCCCACAAGGCCAAGCAAATAATAATAGTAATATGATTGTTGACATGTTCCCATGATCAAAGGTGTTGTATATTGTTGGGGAGGATGTATATGATGATGAGCTTCCTCATGAGGAGCTGATGTTTTTGCCGGTTTAAGTACATGAAAATCTGCTCGTGCCTTGATGAGGTCATTCAACCAGCAAACCAGCAAAACGACGGTGATCAACGTCTAAACTCCAAACCAGGATTGAGCTTCCAAGTGTTGTTGTCTGAGAAAAAGCAAAAGGTGCCATGTAAACATGGGTAATGGCGTCGAGCTCGGTGGCCATGAAGCTCTCCTATGAGACCGGCTCTGGGCCCGCAAGGTTATGAAGGAGGAGACAATCATCTTGAAGCGCTCATCAGCCCAAGATCTAAATGAAATATATACAACTATATACAAAAGTAAAAATTATATGTCTTCCTGCATATGTATGCAACATAATCAATTTTGAGAACTAGTATATATATGTGTGCAATTGAGAAAGATTTCACATGTATCTACGTAGGTAGTCGACCAGGGTATGGTGCTTGAGCTTCGTGAAAATATCGGATTAGGGAACTAACATGACTTTTTGGAGAAGAGTCCCGTGTGTGTCAACAAAATCTTAATTCTTTATAAAAGTTATTAGAAATCCAACATTTTGATCGGTCCACTTGGCTTCAGTTTCAACGTGCAAAAGAAATCGTGAAATATTCTATGTAAGATTTTGGCTCTAGCCTTTCCAGGCGTGTGATCACATAGGAAACATGAGAAACTCTCGCCCACACAGTCATCTCTCACAAAATGTGCTTTTATGGGCCCAAAGAGAGGGACTAGATGTGTGATGATATTCATCTTTCTATCAATCGCAGATTGAATGTGAGTATATATGTTCCACTCTACGAATAAATAAATAAATGAATTTGAGTATGTGTATCGAGGCAGCAAGGATGTATTAGTTAAAAAAAACTAGTCTTAGACAGGCCAATGTTGTGACTATGTGTGCAACATATTTTCTCGTTACCACAAATGTTAAGAATATTGTTATATATTACTACAGTTATGAAAACAAAAATTGCAATCTGGCATTGCTAATGCGAATATAAATTTCACAGTTTGTAAGCATGTAGTGTGATTTTATATATACAACCAAGTTGGATAATATTTTGATTTGATTATTAAACAAAACTCACATCTGACAAAACAAATCGTCAGCTTGTATTATGCATGGGACATGTCGACGCTAGCTTCAAATTCCAAAGTTACAAGATAGCACCAACTCGGCTAACTTTTATAGGAGTATACAATATGTAATATGTAGTAATGTACTTTGAACCGGGAAATAGTGTGAGGAATTGTTTGGTGATGCATAAGAGGATCAGACCCCCTATATTGTGTACCACACCTGAATACAATATATGTATCTTTACTTATTTTTATGTATTAATTGTAGACCTCAATGAAAGCCAAGGTCCAAAAGTTGATGTGAACTGAGCGAGGCTTAGATGGTTAGGTTTAATGTGGTGGAACTAGCCCACCAGAGTTTAAGTCCTAGATTTGACACTGGTGCTCATATTTTTTTAGATTTATTTCATGATTTCCCGCGATGTACGTTCTATGGGAGGAGACGTTCCTATCAATTATGATTTACGAGGCGCCTGTAATGACTTCGCCAATCTCAAGATGCCATGCCGCCTTAGTATCTCGGAGGTGCTCATAGAAGTAGTGTGTGTGCACGCGCGCGTTCATAGGGGTGAGTCATATGTGATTGTACTATGTTCATTTTTTATTTACAAAAGTTGGCATCCTTAGATATCGTGTCATATATCTACAAGATATGATGACTAATGGTGAATTTATCTTCTACATTTTTTTATTCATAAGTAATCCCTAAATACAAGAGGATTTGCATGGTTAATTTTTCCAGTAATTATCAAATCTTGTAGATTCATTTTTATATCCAATTTGATGGGCACTAGAAGTAGTGAACGTGTCTAGATTCATCCTCCCATTAAATTTCATATATTTTTAGTAGGTATTGATTATTATTACTACTATTCAAAAAATATATTATCTTTCCTATTCTCTTTACTACCAATGATATCCTAAATATCCAGATATTCTGTTTTAATGGATTTTTTAGGATAAGCACAAGCTTGATGCCATTGTATCTATATAAATCGAGTATTTTCTAGGATCAACCACAGACATACCAGTGAAAGGAGTATTGCATAGTGTTCTCTACCGCTCTCTGTGAACTTAGGCAATGGCAAATACTAGCATCCTCCAAGTCTTCATTGTTTTTATCATTGCGCAAGTCTGCTTACTCATGATGATGGCAACACCGATAGCGCAGGCAGCAGGCAGGCTTATGGGATACAATCCAGTTTGCTGCCCTAGGGACATCTACTGTTGTGGGTTTGGCAGTGTGATGGCCAATGGAACTGCATCCTCCACCAAGCCTTGATATGTGGTTTCATTCTCCTCCGAGCTATAAGCTAGGCCTATAAAATATGCTTAAACGTGGTTGTGTTGTTTCATATATGTAATTGTGTTACTATTTTCAGGAAATATTATGTGCAAGCTATTTTTCTAATAAAAGTGGGAGGAGATTTTTATATATTACCTGTCTCAATGCATATCTCTCTGTCTTGACAAGATCCGAAAGTTGGCATCCCTTAGATATTGTATCCTATATCTACAAGATACACTGACTAATTGTGAATTTATCTTGTACATTTATTATTTTCTATCCAACATTAACCCTAAATACAAGAGGATTTTGCTTGGTTAATTCTCCCCATTAATTGTCATATCTTGTGGATTCGTTTTTATATCCAATTCGGTGGTCACGAGATGCAGCGAACGTGTCTAGGTTCATCCTCCCAATAAATTTCATATATTTTTAGGAGGCATTGATTATTATTATAAATAAATATATTATATTTCCTATTCTCTTTACTATTAAATGATATCCTCAATATTCAGATATTCTGTTTCAGTGGAATTTATTAGGAGAAGCACAAGCTTCATGCCATTGTATCTATATATATCGAGCATTTTCTTGGACCAAACACGGAGATACCAGTGAAAGGAGAATTGCATAGTGTTCTCTATCGCTCTTTGTGAGCTTAGACAATGGCAAATAATAGCATCCTCCAAGTCTTCATTGTTTTTCTCATCGCGCAAGCCTGCTTAGTCATGATGATGGCCACGCCAATAGTGCAGGCAGCCGGCAGGCTTATGGGACATGATCCACCCTGTTGCCCTAGGGACCCTTGGTGTTGTGGGTTCGGCCGCGTGATGGCCAATGGAACTGAATCCTCCACCAAGCCTTGATATGTGGTTTAATTCTCCTCCAAGCTATAAGCTATGTCCTACAAAATGTGCTTCAACGGTGTTGTGTTTTCTTATATATAATTTGTGTTGCTAGTTTCAACAAATGATATGTATAAGCCATGTTGCTAATAAAAGTGGGAGGAGATTGCTATCTATCTTGCTTGCAATGTGCCGCAAAGAGATTCAAAAGTGTTTGCTGTAGTGTTTTTAGAGGATCATATCATCCTATATTTTAATGTTTAAAGACATGCTACGATCATAAAGGAACCATCGGTAGTTGATTTCAATTTATTACTAAACATAAAAGTTTAGCCATCACATAGAGTAGCAACTTATTGCAGACATGGACCAAATACCATATTAATTCCTTTATGCCATTGCATCGCAGCATAACTGATGCAGAACCACGGAGCTAGTGTTATTCGCACAAGGGTCTTTTTTGGCAGCCCGGCGCTGATGTATTTGCTGGACCGTGTCAAAAAATCGTCCAAGAGTCGAGCAACTTAACCCCATGCATGTCCCCGCCCTCGGCCCTCGCCAAAGAAATCTTACTCAACCGAGCTTGTAAAACTACAAAGAGAGCCGAGCAATGGGAAATACCCAATGGTTCCTGGTTGTATATGCACCCTATATGGGGATTTTTTTTAATATTTAAAAAAAAATCAAAATAGGTCAGAACTATTTTGACAAAACACTTGACTTACTTTTGCACTAGTATATACATTTTCACGAAAAAAACAAAAGTTGACCTCACAGCAAAAAAGACAAAATTTATTTGCTATTATAGGTCACTATTCACACTATTTTAGCCAAAAATTGATTTTTTTTTAAAGAAGTCAAAGGGATATTTTTTTGTGTGGATTTTCTCTCACGGGTACAGCAGAAGGTCAAGTTTATTTCAAAAATATTTTCAGGAATTTTTGACTTTTCGTTGAATTACTTTTTTTTACATATAGGGTGTATATGTCCCCATAGACCATAAATCCTCCTCCGTCGAGCAACTTGCTAATGTATGGGAACACGCCGTCCGGCCGATTGTTTCATGGCAATGAGAGGGGGTGGAACTTCACTCATGTGTCACCATTCAAAGGATCTCATCAGCGCCAGTTCCATCAGGCTGTCCTCCTGACACGAGTGAGACACCTTGGGGGTGCTGAGAACGAGTAGAGCATGCAAATCAGACGTTGGAGAAAATGCTCGAGTCGGGCGCGTCCGTCGTGTGCCAAACCTTGTACAGGAGTGCGCGTGTCCAGGTGCACTCGAAGAAGGTATGTGTGCCATAGTTTAGAATGCAATCCGCTCAATGTGTATCTCGTAGGATCGCCCGGCATTGGACAAATTTGTGGATCACCCTCAACGAGAAGTTACAAACTTTCGGTGGCACCGCTAGCTTGCAGAGCCTTCTCCAGCACTTGTTCACCCTCTCCCCTGAAGCTCGAGGCCCTACCATTATCCACACTTCTTGCCACCAACGCTCTGTACGCAGATCGTACGGTGAACTTTCCAAATTTTCTTGAGATTCCAAGCCCAACTGTCCTCGCCAAAATTCTCGACTGGCATCTGCATATAGCCTCCACATCAGGTGCAGCAAAATTCGCCTCAATCACCTCCATGTTCAAGTGCTCTGAATCATGATCAATAAGTTCATGTACAGCTTAAAATCCTCCCAAATTCTGATTGAAGCTCACGTCTTGCGACACAAATCATGGACATCGAGGCCCATGGCGATCCCCGCGACACGGAGACCCACATAGGCGGCAGCCACATCCTCAAGGTGGAGAGAGAGACCTATCACCTATGATGATTCGGAGGAAACCTCTCACCGTGCTATGCCACCCACAAACAACCACGTCCCTAATTCGATGTGTTAATAGTTCATGTTGGATGGCCTCTCTGAATCAGGCTTGTCGATGGCAATTCTTCTTCTTTGGTGTGCATGTGCCCAATAATACTACACCTACCAAACTGTTACGAAGCTTTACGTAATCCTTCCAACCAACTAATCTCCCCCCCCCCCCCCCCCTGATTTTCAAGGGGGTGGGCCTCTCCCTCTCCCTACACCCAATAATAATGCCCCACCTTGGACAGCCCGTTAGTTTATGTAGCTTTTTTTACGTATGTCTAGCATTGCTCGCATGTGCCCAGGGTGTAGCTTTTGAATGTGAATCTAATGGCATTGGTGAATAAACACTCTAAGCTGGTGGTGAATAAAAATTTCAGGAGGACAGGAGTTTAGTTTTTGCCTTGTTGTCTAATATAATTGGTCAGACTGTTATTGCTTTCTAATTTGAGGTGCCGCTTGGCTGATAGATGCTGTAATTTTGTTTTAGAAGCAAAATATGACTGATCGGGTTTGACCATTTGAGTATCAGGTTGCTAAAAGGGGAAGACCCTCACAAATCAGCATAATTTCAGAGGGAAAAAACAAGTTCGCTTTTCTTGTTTGTTTTATCACATCTGGCACTCCCTCTGTTCACAAATATGTTCTGTGTATTTCAATATGAACTACAATAATACGATGAACTTCACTGCACATAAAGGATAGCACCATATAATGAGAACAGATTCGGATTACAACATCCAGATAACATGTCGCTTCTTTAAGGTAACGAGGACGACAAATCACTCGCTTGTAAGGCAAGCAGCAGTCCACACTTCTACTACTCCCTCCGATCCAAATTAATTGACGCACATTTGGTACAACTTTAGTACTCCCTCCGTAAAAAAATATAAGAGCACTAAAGCTCTTATATTTCTTTACGGAGGGAGTACAAAGTTGTACTAAGTCTGCGCCAATTAATTTGGATCAGCGGGAGTAGTAGTTTTACACTCTACATTGGGGTGAATTTCTTAAAGGAGAACACCTTTTATTGGCCAAAGGTCTATAAACTGAACTTTTCTTTAAGAGAAATGCACCCTGTTGAAACAAGTCAGGCTACAAGAAGTGCAGTTCCTTCACATTCAGCCAATAAAAAGTGTACCGATAAGAAATTTACTCTGATAACAGACACTATATAGGCTTCAAACATTGGGCTAGATAAGATAACAAGCTACTAACTCCAAGGATATCAGCAAACATCTCTTTCCATCCATCCCAATCCAGATACATCCAAGTGGCAAGCATTGTAGGCAGTCCAAATACCAGGCAATTATTGAATCTTTCTCTCCAACGACAGAAGCGCCTAGAGAGGAGATTACCAAAAAAAAATATACATCAATTTAGATAAAATAGGGAGAGCAGATCAATCTGTATATGTAATTTTGTGGATCATATTCATACCAGAGGGCATCACTGGGATTAGGCTCAATGTGTCTGAAAAGATGATGGATAAGCTCTCTATTATCTCGGAAGTACTTATTATGCGAGGGGAATCTACTATCAAGCTCAGCGAGCAAGTAGAAGAGGTCGTGCTTCTTGGTCTCGATTTCTGCTATTTGACGATGGCCCCATGCTCTCTTGGCGTCGAGGTCAAGCGCAGGTTTTGCATTCGGTTGCTGTCAACAGAAAGTGAGGGTTATAGGCATCGAGCTATGCTACTCCCTCCGACTTAAGAAAGAAGGCATGTCATATTGTCTGAAGCAGATTTGCAGGAAAATTTATCAACAACTACAATACTAAATACAGATGATAAGAAAAAATATTTCATTGTGTCTGCCGATGTTTTTTGGTTAATCTGTCATGTTTTGGGGGCTAATCACCGGGAGATTTGACCAATTAGCAAGGCAGTAAGCAATGGTTGTTAGATCCAGCATGGAGTGCGTAATTTGCACAGTTACTAGAGCAATAAGTCAATCTAATTAGAACCCGATGGGGAGATTTGACCAATTAGCAAGGCAGTAAGCAAGGGTTGTTAGATCCAGCATGGAGTGGGTAATTTGCACAGTTACTAGAACAACAAGTCAATCACTAGTCTAGTTAATTAGAACTCGACGGGGAGAAAAGATTGGGTTGTATCGACCATACATGCAGGTTGCTGTTGCCAACATCAGCGCCGCCGGCGGAGGCAGACAAAGGCCGGAAACGAAAAGGGATAGGCTGACGGCCGCCGTAGATGAGCCTTGGCATCAGCCGGCGACACTCATCCTCGACCAGCGGCGAGACGACGGGCTTGTAAACCGCCTTGCCGCCGCCGAGCCTTCTGCCCACGTGTCGAATCGCCGCCGCCATCGCCTCGTCTGCTGCCTGCGTTTCTTGCCGATCTAGGGTTCGGTTCCTCCTTTTTTTTTAGATGAGTTGGGTTCCTCCTCTGCTACCACCACTATCCGGACCGAACTGCCAGCACTCCCAACCCCACAGCCCATTCTGTTGGTTGGTAAGTACGGCCCTGCTGGAGTTTTTTTTTTTTTTTTTTTTTGCTTCAACCAAGAAACGAGGTTTCATTTAGCAACCCACGGTGAATCTATTCCCTCTAAACATTTGCGGAAGCACCAGGTCAATGTTCGGGTGTGTCCGTTTTGAGCCCCTATTTGTCTATCAATGTAGCTATACTCCTCTTTTTTTTTCTTATATATGTCCGGTCACTCATGTGATTGATGAAGATGAAGAGGGAAAAAAAAGTAAGAACAAAGAAAGAGAAAAGGTGGTCTAGGATGGGCCATGTCCAACGTAGCGAACTGACCGGACGCTCAGTGGGCCCTCATATTCTCCTCGGATTTGGTATCAATATAGGGGTTTTCGGACAACCTGAACATATACGGATGATATGAGAAGTCTAGTTGAGTAAAAGTTTTCCTTCTCTCTTATATCCAGCCAATGTCGAGCGCATCTACGGATGTTTGAGGAGGAATTAAGGAGGCCGGCTGTAGATGCTCGTGGCCACCGGTTTTAGGAAGGTTCTGAACCTTCCTTGAATTTGGTTTTCTTTTATTTATTCCGGTCATCTCCATTTTCCTTTTTTTTCTTTTGTGATTTTTTTTGTAATTCAGACATTTTTTTAAAATGTGCCAACAATTTTAAAATTTGTGAATATTAATTTAATTTTGGAATATTTTTTTAAATCAGAGAATGTTTTCAAATTCATGAATATTTTTTGAAACTTTGGAACATATTCAAATTTTTTAATATTTTTAAAATCTGTGAACATTTTTCAATTCTTAATATTTTTTAATCTGTAACATTTTTTAAAATACGGGAACAATTTTCAAATTCATGGTTTTTTTAGATCAGGAACAATTTTTAAATTCCTCTTTTTTTGAAATCCAACTACATTTTTTAAGTTCATGATTTTTCTTAATTCAAGACATCTTTTGAAATCCCAATGATTAGACCAAAGCCAACTCTAGTAGTAGTTGATGTAAAAAATAAAAATGCCGATTTAAATATGGATGCAACTAAACTCAAAGATATAGAAAACTAGGACATACGTCAATTCACTTCCGAGTTACCTCCGAGGCAGCACTTTCTTTATCGCCATGTAGCTAGGCTTCGATGCTCCATTAATTCATCCACCCATATCCCAAGAGATATCGACCCAAAGTGTTGTTCTTACCGCCGATCGAGGTTTAGAACACCTCATAGCAAAGTTTGGTCGGAGACATACTCGCTTCCGGTGCATCAACATCATATAAGTAAATACTACTTGCTCTCAAGCGAGAAATGATGCACCAAGCATAGTGAGCATGTCTCCTCATCAGAGAATCTATGTCGTGATATGATTGTACTCCCTCCGTTCTAAAATAGATGACTCAACTTTGTACTAACTTTAGTACAAAGTTAGTATAAAGTTGGGTCATCTATTTTGGAACGGCGGATGGCTCTCTTCCCCTCTCCTTCCCTCCTCGTCCCTCTCCTTCCCCCTCCCCGCCCCTCCGGCACCGCTCTATGCTCCTCCGTCGCCGCCCTGGGCTCTGGTCCGCCCCTCCCCTCAGCGTCTGGCTCTTCCTCCCCCGCTCGCCCGTCGGTGGTTCGGGCTTCGGTTCCCTCCGCGTCGCCGCTTGGCTCCCGATTTTGGGCTCTCGCTTCCGATGAGGACTGCTCATCGGACGAGGAGCCTTCCCGCCTGCCCTCACCGGTCCGCCCTGTGCGGGTCCCTTCCCCCTCCGCCGCGCCCCGCCCTCGCAAGTTTGCTCCTGGGGGCCGGGGCCGGCCGGTGCCGTCGCCGTCGTCTGATGTTGGCTGGGTTCGGATCTCTCATCGTCAGCGCAAATCTGGTAAGTTTTCCTGCCCCTCGCCCTGATCTGGGGTCCTGGGTGCCGCTCCGGGTGTGGTATGCCCCTCCTCCCCATCCTCTGCTCCTGGTACGGCTTCCCTGTCTCCGGCGGCTGCGACGTCGGGGTGTGTCGCGACGGTGGCGCCACTTGCCCTAGATCTGGTCTCCTCCCCGTTGACCAGTTGGTCGCGGGACGGGCCGTCTGTTGGGCCTCCTGCTCTCGCTCTGGCTTCCCAGCCCACTCCTCCTACCCTGTCGTCAGTTGACGAATTCCCCTCCTCCTGTTTGTGGGCCCGGTGCGGCTTCCCCCTGCTTCTGGGTTACCTGTTCCTCCCCCGGCCTGCGTGGCCCATTTGGCCCAGGTGAGCACGGCTCGGTCTGGGTATTTATGGATCCCCCGCGGCTTCGTTCCCCCCTGCTAGGGTTTCCGGCTTCCGCCGCTGATTTGCGTCGACACCGCACCCCCATTCGTCGTCTCGTCAAATCCACTCCTCCTCCCCCTCCTCCTCTCCTTCGCGGCGGTGCTCTCCATGGATAAGTCGAGGGGTTCGTCTTGCGATGCGGTCTCGGGAAGCAAGCGCTGGCGGGAGGACTCGCCGGGCTCGGGCGTGGATTTGGAGCTCGAGGCTTCCCTTCGGTCCAAGCTGGAGGCGGAGCAGGCGGCTCGTGAGCAGGTGGCTCGCGACCGTGCTGCGTGGCTGCTGGTCCGGAGTGGCTCCAGCGCTCGGAGCGGGAGCGAGCTCCTGGATCTAGTCCGCAAGGATCTGGATCTGGGGCTTCTCTATCTCCGGCGTTGGATCCTTGGGAAGCGGCGGCGGCGGTTGGCGGGGGGCTCTCGTCCTCGTCGGGCTCCTTGCCTGCTCTTGGCGCGGGGCGTGGCGCTCCTGCCCCGGCGCGGCAGACCCCCCGCCCGGTGGGCGCTGGTGCTGGGCCTCGCCCTCCGCCGCGGTCTTTCGCTAGTCCGGTCCGGCGGCCTGTTGGCCCTCTTCCTGGCGCTTCCTCGTCGGGGGTGGGGGATGGGCTCCTGCCTCCTCCTCCCTCCCTTCCGCAGCATCGTCCCAACTCTTCCACCCCGAGTAACCCCTCTGCTCTCACATGCTTTGCCTATCATAGGCCAGGGCACTTCCAATCCAGATGCACTAACCCCCCGCTCTGCTTAATTTGCCGATCGGATGGGCACCTCACTGTCAACTGTCAGAACCGCCAGAAACCTCCCTCCTTCCTCCAGGCTTGGGTCTTCCTGGTTGCGCCTTTTTTGCTATGGATAGCGATCTGCCTGTCCTGGCGGCCCCCCCTCCCTCTCAAATGCTGCCATAGTCTCGGTGAAAGATCAAAAGATCTCGTCTCAAACTCTGCTTGAAGGGCTCCGGATCTGGGATGTTGAAGGTTGGGATTGGCAAGTTAATCAGCTGTCTGACTATGAGTTCTCTATTGTGTTCCCCTCCAAGGACTGCCTTCGTATGATTGCCTCTTGCACTAGCTTCACCCTTCCCCTCAATCAACTAGTGGTGTCAGTGAAGCCTGCTACTTGTAGTGGAAAAGCTGTTGGTCCTCTCTCTCAGGTGTGGGTGTTGGTGGATGATGTGCCAGCGGGGCTCCGATCCTCTTCCTTCCTGATGGCGTTTGGTGTCCTGATTGGGAAGCATGTGGAGGTGGATGTGGAGTCGCTGGAAAGGGTTGATCCAGCTCGTATCAAAATCTGGTGTGTTGACCCGCTCTGCGTTCACGGATCTATTGATGTTTTTCCTTCGCCCAATGGAGTCAGGCTTCGTGTTCGGGTGGAAGGGGCGGATGCCTTCCACCCCCACCTCCTTCTCCCCCCATCCAACCCCTCGGACAAGCATGATAAGGATGGAGACGGTTCTATGGGTGGTCAAAATCCTAGTGATGGCTCTAACCTACGTTTCACTCAATCCGAGTGGGATGGGCTGGCTGATTCGGAGAAGGAGCTGTTCCAATCCCAAGCGCCTGTTGACAAGGCTCCCCACGAGGCGGTGACTGCCCCTCCTTTTGCCCCTGCGATGCCTGCTGCTGATGAAGTGTTGCGCATGAAACAGTCTGTTACGGCCACCCCCATCTCGAGGGCCTGCTCCAACCTTCCGGGCCGTCCTATCTCTCCCACTCGCTCCGGAATTGAGGATCTGCCCATCTTCCCTGGTCATGATGATGAGGGATCTCAGTCTAAGAGGAAGAAGAAGTCTATAGTTTGCAAGTTCTCGGCGAAGAGCAGGGCCTCCTCGGGCTCTAAGCAGTCGATGACTCGTGTCTGCCGTCGCCTCGACAAGGACCTGGGCTCGATGTCGCGTTCGGGCCCCGTCCCGGCTTCCCCCGTGGCCCGTTCTCCTTCGATTCGTTCGCCCACTTCCACGGCTCGCAAGGGCAGGCGGGTTGGTGATGCGGGTGGATCTATCTTGGAGCGGGCGGAGCGGCGGGCTGCTGCTAAGGATCTTCCCCCTTCAGGTAATCATCTTGGTCCGATCCCTTCTTCTTCCCCGATTCGGCTAGTTCTTCCTACTCTTTCTGGTGATCACCTGTTTAATATTATGTCTGATGTGGGTGTTTCGGTAGATACCGAGGTAGGCTCCCCTTCTTCTCTCCTTTCTACTATTCGGGCCAACGAGATGGCTCAGGCGGCCATTGCTAAAGCCAAAGAGGTCGTTGCCTCTTCGGCTGCAGTTTCTATAGGAGTCGGGGCTCAGGGTGCTGGTGTGGAGGTCGGTAGTGGCCAACCCCAGCCTAGCGCTTCCAGGAGGGGCCCTGCTAAAAGATCTAAGCCCTGCGCAGCTCCTAGCAGGTCCAGCCTCCGCATCAAAAACCTTTCTTATAAATGTGCTAGGGGGCGCCGTGACCAAATTAAAGACTTGGTGCGTGGGAACAATATTGATTTGGTTGGGCTGGTTGAAACCTTTAAAGAATCCTTCTCCCCTAACGAACTCTCTGCTATCGCGGGCATGGATAGATTTGATTGGCATGTGTTACCTGCGTCGGGCCACTCGGGAGGGATCCTGATTGGCTCAAAAAAAGATGTCTTCGACTTCGTGGCCTTTGATCATGGTGTTTTTGGGGCAAGTACGGTAGTTTGTCACAAAGCCCTTGATGTTTTGTGGGAAGTCATTGTGGTTTATGGTCCGGCTGATCACTCGCTTTCTTCCTTATTCTTGGACGAGCTTTCTGCTAAGATTGAGGCGTGTAATTTACCGATAGTTATCGGTGGTGACTTCAACATCCTTCGTTTTCCTTCTGACAAAAGTAATGACAACTTCTCCTGGCCTCTGGCTAATGCCTTCAATGACTTTATTAGTACCAATGCTATCCGCGAGCTTCCTAGGATTGGGGCCCATTTCACTTGGTCTAACCATCAGGCCAACCCGATTAGATTAGTGCTTGATAGAGTTTTTATGTGTTCCAGATGGGATTCTCTCTTTCCCCGGGCCTCCCTTCTCGCTAAAAGTACCGTCAGTTCCGATCACACCCCTCTTCTTCTTGATGGTGGGTTGCATCAAGTTAGACCTCCTGCTAGATTCCAATTTGATGCTTCTTGGTTGCTCGCTGAAGGGTTTAATGATTTGCTGGCCTCGAAGATTACTCACTTATTAACCTCAAACACTCGTTCCTTTGGCCCTTTAGATGATTGGCACTCTTGCTCTTACAACTTGCGCAAATTTCTTAGAGGCTGGTCCCATAATCACGCTGCAGAGGAGCGTCGCTCGAAGGATTCTCTCGAATCCCAAATCTTGGACCTTGACCGCTTGGCCGATTCTTCCGGGCTCTCCGACGATGGGTGGTCTTTGCGGTACAATCTTGAGTCCACCTTGATGCAGTTGCACCAACAGGCTGAGATTTATTGGCGCCAGTGCTACCTCTTGAGCACTGCGTTGGTTTTCCCTTGAAGAGGAAAGGGTGATGCAGCAAAGTAGCGTAAGTATTTCCCTCAGTTTTTGAGAACCAAGGTATCAATCCAGTAGGAGGCTACGCTCGAGTCCCACGCACCTACACAAACAAATAAGAACCTCGCAACCAACGCGATAAAGGGGATGCCAATCCCTTCACGGTCACTTACGAGAGTGAGATCTGATAGATATGATAAGATAATATTTTTGGTATTTTTATGATAAAGAGAAATAAAGATGCAAGTAAAATAAAAGGCAATATAAATAGCTTATGATAGAAAATAGACCCGGGGGCCATAGGTTTCCCTAGTAGCTTCTCTCAAGAGCATAAGTATTACGGTGGGTGAACAAATTACTGTCGAGCAATTGATAGAATTGAGCATAGTTATAACAATATCTAGGTATGATCATGTATATAGGCATCACGTCCGTGACAAGTAGACCGAAACGATTCTGCATCTACTACTATTACTCCACACATCGACCGCTATCCAGCATGCATCTAGAGTATTATGTTCATAAGAACAGAGTAATGCTTTAAGAAAGATGACATGATGTAGAGGGATAAACTCATGCAATATGATATAAACCCCATCTTGTTATCCTCGATGGCAACAATACAATACGTGCCTTGCTGCCCCTGCTGTCACTGGGAAAGGACACCGCAAGATTGAACCCAAAGCTAAGCACTTCTCCCATTGCAAGAAAGGTCAATCTAGTAGGCCAAACCACACTGATAATTCGAAGAGACTTGCAAAGATAACCAATCATACATAAAAGAATTCAGAGGAGATTCAAATATTGTTCATAGATAATCTTGATCATAAACCCACAATTCATCGTTCCTGACAAACACACCGCAAAAGAAGATTACATCGAATAGATCTCCAAGAGAATCGAGGAGAACTTTGTATTGTGATCCAAAGAGAGAGAAGAAGCCATCTAGCTAATAACTATGGACCCGAAGGTCTGAGGTAAACTACTCACACATCATCGGAGAGGCTATGGTGTTGATGTAGAAGCCCTCCGTGATCAATGCCCCCTCCGGCAGGACGCCGGAAAAGGCCCCAAGATGGGATCTCACGGGTACAGAAGGTTGCGGCGGTGGAATTAGGTTTTCGTGGATGCCTCTGATGGTTTGGGGGTACGTAGGTATATATAGGAGGAAGAAGTAGGTCGGTGGAGCCACGAGGGGCCCACGAGGGTGGAGGGCGCGCCTGGGAGGGGGGTAGGCGCGCCCCCTACCTCATGGCCTCCTCGTCTGTTACTTGACGTCCAGTCCAAGTCCTTTGGATCACGTTTGTTCCAAAAATCACGTTCCCGAAGGTTTCATTTCGTTTGGACTCCGTTTGATATTCTTTTTCTGCGAAACTCTGAAATAGGCAAAAAAACAGCAATTTGGGCTGGGCCTCCGGTTAATAGGTTAGTCCCAAAAATAATATAAAACTGTATAAATAAGCCCATTAAACATCCAAAATAGAATATATAGTAGCATGGAACAATCAAAAATTATAGATACGTTGGAGACGTATCAAGCATCCCCAAGCTTAATTCCTGCTCGTCCTCAAGTAGGTAAATGATAAAAACAGAATTTTTGATGTGGAATGCTTCTTGGCATACTTCTTAATGTAAATCTTTTATTGTGGCATGAATATCTAGGTCCGAAAGATTCGAGATAAAAGTTTAATGTTGACATAAAAACAATAATACTTCGAACATGCTAACCAAGCAATTATGTCTTATCAAAATAACATAGCCAAAGAAAGCTTATCTCTACAAAATCATATAGTTAGGCTATGTTTCAATATTGTCACACAAACATTCTCATCATGCGTAACCCCGATGACAATCCGAGCAATTGGTTCATACTTTTAACGCGCTTCAGCCTTTTCAACTCTTACGCAATACATGAGCGCAAGCCATGGATATAGCACTATGGGTGGAGTAAAGTATAATGATGGGGGTTATGAGAGAAGACAAAAAAGGTAGAAAGTCTCACATTGACGTGGCTAATCAATAGGCTATGGAGATGCCCATCAATTGATGTCAATGAGAGGAGTAGGGATTGCCATGCAACAGATGCACTAGAGCTATAAGTATATGAAAGCTCAACAAAAGAAACTAAGTGGGTGTGCATCCAACTTGCTTGCTCACGAAGACCTAGGGCATTTTGAGGAAGCCCATCATTGGAATATACAAGCTAAGTTCTATAATGAAAAATTCCCACTAGTATATGACAGTGACAACATAGGAGAGTCTCTATCATGAAAATCATGGTGCTACTTTTAAGCACAAGTGTGGAAAAGGATAGTAACATTGTCCCTTCTCTCTTTTTCTCTCATTTTTTTTCTTGGGCCTTCTCTTTTTTTTGGCCTATATATATATATATATATATATATATATATATATATATATATATATATATATATATAGTCCGGAATCTCATCCCGACTTGTGGGGGAATCATAGTCTCCATCATCCTTTCCTCACATGGGCCGATGCTCTAATAATGATGATCATCACACTTTTATTACTTACAACTCAACAATTACAACTCAATACTTAGAACAAGATATGACTCTATGTGAATGCCTCCGGCGGTGTACCGGGATATGCGATGAATCAAGAGTGACATGTATGAAAAAATTATGAATAGTGGGCTTTGCCACAAAATACGATGTCAACTACATGATCATGCAAAGCAATATGACAATGATGAAACGTGTCATGATAAAAGGAACGGTGGAAAGTTGCATGGCAATATATCTCGGAATGGCTATGGAAATGCCATAATAGGTAGGTATGATGGCTGTTTTGAGGAAGATATAAGGAGGCTTATGTGTGATAGAGCGTATCATATCACGGGGTTTGGATGCACCGGCGAAGTTTGCACCAACTCTCAATGTGAGAAAGGGCAATGCGCGGTACCCTAGAGGCTAGAAAATTGTGGAAGGTTGAGAGTGTGTATAATCCATGGACTCACATTAGTCATAAAGAACTCATATACTTATTGCAAAAGTTTATTAGCCCTCGAAGCAAAGTACTACTATGCATGCCCCTAGATGGATAGATTGGTAGGAAAATACCATCGCTCGTCCCCAACCGCCACTCATAAGGAAAGCAATAAAAGAACACCTATGTGTCAAAATTGTTACACAACTTTTACCATATGTGCATGCTACGGGACTTGCCAACTTTAACACAAGTATTTCTCAATTTCACAATTACTCAACTAGCACACTCTAATATTACCACCTTTATATCTCAAAACACTTATCAAGTATCTAACTTCTCATGATATTTAATGAACTCAATATGGAAGATCAATTTCATGATTAAAGAAAATTACCATGCTGTTTAAGACTCTCAAAATAATATAAGTGAAGCATGAGAGTTCAATAATTTCTATAAAATATAACCACCGCCGTGCTCTAAAAGATATAAGTAAAGCACTAGAGCAAAACTATATAGCTCAAAGGATATAAGTGAAGCACATAGAGTATTCTAACAAATTCCGAATCATGTGTGTCTCTCTCAAAAGGTGTGTACAGCAAGGATGATTGTGGCAAACTAACAAATAAATACTCAAATCATACAAGACGCTCCAAGCAAAACACATATCATGTGGTGAATAAAAATATAGCTCCAAGTAAATTTATCGATGGATGAGGACGAAAGAGGGGATGCCTTCCGGGGCATCCCCAAGATTTGGCTTTTTGGTGTCTTTGGATTACCTTGGGGTTCCATGGGCATCCCCAAGCTTAGGCTCTTGCCACTCCTTGTTCCATACTCCATCAAATCTTTACCCAAAACTTGAAAACTTCACAACACAAAACTTAGCAGAAAATCTCGTGAGCTCCGTTAGCGAAAGAAAAGAAAACACCACTTCAAGGTACTGTATTGAACTCATTCTTTATTTATATTGATGTTAAACCTACTGTATTCCAACTTCTCTATGGTTTATAAACTATTTTACTAGCCATAGATTCATCAAAATAAGCAAACAACACATGAAAAACAGAATCTGTCAAAAACAGAACAGTCTGTAGTAATCTGTAACTAACACAAACTTCTGGAACTCTAAAAATTCTTCCAAAATAGGACGACCTAAATAATTTGTTTATTGATCTTCTGCAATTGGAATCAGTATTATATCACGTTCTGGTAATTTTTAACAATCGTTTTCGTGAACAGAAAGTTTCTGGAATTTTCAGCAAGATCAAATAACTATCATCCAAGAAGATCCTATAGGTTTAACTTGGCACAAACACTAATTAAAACATAAAAACAAATCTAGCCAGAGGCTAGATCAAAGATTTATTCCTAAACAGAAGCAAAAAGCAAAAAAAAACTAAAAATAAAATTGGGTTGCCTCCCAACAAGCGCTATCGTTTAACGCCCCTAGGTAGGCATAAAAACACGGATAGATCTAGGTGTTGCCATCTTTGGTAGGCAATCCATAAGTGGCTCTCATAATAGGTTCATATGGCAATTTAATTTTCTTTCTAGGGAAGTGTTCCATGCCTTTCCTTAACGGAAATTGGAATCTAATATTTCCTTCCTTCATATCAATGATTGCACCAATCGTTTTAAGGAAAGGTCTACCAAGAATAATAGGACATGAAGGATTGCAATATATCAAGAACAATAAAATCTACGGGCACATAATTCCTATTTGCAACAATAAGAACATCATTAATTCTTCCCATAGTTTTCTTGATAGTGGAATCCACAAGGTGTAAGTTTAAAGAGCAATCATCGAATTCGCGGAAACCTAACAAATCACACAAAGTTTTTGGAATCGTGGAAACACTAGCACCCAAATCACACAAAGCATAGCATTCATGATCTTTAATTTTAATTTTAATAGTAGGTTCCCACTCATCATAATGTTTTCTAGGGATAGAAACTTCCAACTCAAGCTTTTCTTCATAAGATTGCATCAAAGCATCAACGATATGTTTAGTAAAAGCTTTATTTTGACTATAAGCATGCGGAGAATTTAGCACGGATTGCAACAAGGAAATACAATCTATCAAAGAGAAATTATCATAATTAAATTCCGTGAAATCCAAGATAGTGGGTTCATTGATATCTAAAGTTTTGACCTCTTCAATCCCACTTTTACCAATTTTTGCATCAAGATCTAAAAACTCCGAATTTTTGGGACGCCTTCTAACTAAAGTTGACTCATCTCAAGTCCCATCATTATCAAGATTCATATTGAAAAACAAAGATTTAATAGGGGACACATCAATAACTTTTAGATCTTCATCTTTATTTTCATAGAAACTAGAAGAACACGCTTTCACAAAACAATCTTTCTTAGCACGCATCCTAGCGGTTCTTTCTTTGCACGCATCAATGGAAATTCTCATGGCTTTGAGAGACTCATTGATATCATGCTTAGGAGAAATAGATCTAAGTTTCAAAGAATCAACATCAAGAGAAATTCTCTCAACGTTCCTAGCTAATTCATCAACTTTAAGCAATTTTTCTTCAAGCAAAGCATTGAAATTCTTTTGCGAATTCATAAACTCCTTAACACTAGTCTCAAATTCAGAAGGCATCTTATTAAATTTTCCATAAGAATTGTTGTAGGAATTACCATAATTATTAGAGGAATTACTAGGATACGGCCTAGGATTAAAGTTTCCACTATACGCGTTGTTACCAAAATTATTCCTACCAACAAAATTCACATCCATAGATTCATTATTATTCTCAATCAAAGTAGACAAAGGCATATCATTAGGATCAGAAGAAACACTGTTATTAGCAAATAATTTCATAAGTTCATCCATCTTTGCACTCAAAACATTAATTTCTTCTATCGCATGCACTTTTTTATTAGTAGATCTTTCAGTGTGTCATTGAGAATAATTAACCATAATATTATCTAGGAGTTTAGTACCTTCTCCTAAAGTGATTTCCATAAAAGTGCCTCCCGCGGCCGAATCTAAAAGATTTCTAGAAGCAAAATTCAATCCGGCATAAAAATTTTGTATAATCATCCACAAATTCAAACCATGAGTAGGACAATTACGTATCATTAATTTCATTCTATCCCAAGCTTGTGCAACATGTTCATGATCAAGTTGCTTAAAATTCATAATATCGTTTCTAAGAGGGATGATCTTAGCGGGAGGAAAATACTTAGAGATAAAAGCATCTTTGCACTTATTCCAAGAATCAATACTATTTTTAGGCAAAGACGAAAACCAAGCTTTAGCACGATCTCTAAGTGAAAAAAGAAATAGCTTCAATTTAACAATATCATTGTCCAGATCTTTCTTCTTTTGCATATCACACAAATCAACGAAGCTACTTAGATGGGCGGCGGCATCTTCACTAGGAAGGCCGGCGAATTGATCTTTCATGACAAGATTGAACAAAGCAGCATTAATTTCACAAGATTCAGTATCGGTAAGAGGAGCAATCGGAGTGCTAAGAAAATCATTGTTGTTGGTATTGGTAAAGTCACACAATTTAGTATTATCTTGAGCCATCGTGAAAAGCAAGTAATCAAACACACAAGCAAACAAAAAGCGAGCGAGAAAGAGGCGAACGGAAAAGAGAGGGCGAATAAAACGGCAAGGGTGAAGTGGGGGAGAGGAAAACGAGAGGCAAATGGCAAATAATGTAATGCGAGGAATAAGGGTTTGTGATGGGTAATTGGTATGTTGACTTTTGCGTAGACTCCCCCGCAACAGCGCCAGAAATCCTTCTTGCTACCTCTTGAGCACTGCGTTGGTTTTTCCTTGAAGAGGAAAGGGTGATGCAGCAAATTAGCGTAAGTATTTCCCTCAGTTTTTGAGAACCAAGGTATCAATCTAGTAGGAGGCTACGCTCGAGTCCCACACACCTACACAAACAAATAAGAACCTCGCAACCAACGCGATAAAGGGGTTGTCAATCCCTTCACGGTCACTTACGAGAGTGAGATCTGATAGATATGATAAGATAATATTTTTGGTATTTATATGATAAAGAGAGATGCAAAGTAAAATAAAAGGCAATAGAAATAGCTAAGTGTTGGAAGATTAATATGATAGAAAATAGACCCGGGGGCCATAGGTTTCACTAGTGGCTTCTCTCAAGATCATAAGTATTACGGTGGGTGAACAAATTACTGCCGAGCAATTGATAGAATTGGGCATAGTTATGAGAATATCTAGGTATGATCATGTATATAGGCATCATGTCCGTGACAAGTAGACCGAAACGATTCTGCATCTACTACTATTACTCCACACATCGACCACTATCCAGCATGCATCTAGAGTATTAAGTTCATAAGAACAGAGTAATGCTTTAAGCAAGATGACATGATGTAGAGGGATAAACTCATGCAATATGATATAAACCCCATCTTGTTATCCTCGATGGCAACAATACAATACGTGCCTTGCTGCCCCTGCTGTCACTGGGAAAGGACACCGCAAGATTGAACCCAAAGCTAAGCACTTCACCCATTGCAAGAAAGCTCAATCTAGTACGCCAAACCAAACTGATAATTCAAAGAGACTTGCAAAGATAACCAATCATACATAAAAGAATTCAGAGGAGATTCAAATATTGTTCATAGATAATCTTGATCATAAACCCACAATTCATCGGTCCCGACAAACACACCGCAAAAGAAGATTACATCGAATAGATCTCCAAGAGAATCGAGGAGAACTTTGTGTTGAGATCCAAAGAGAGAGAAGAAGCCATCTAGCTAATAACTATGGGCCCGAAGGTCTGAGGTAAACTACTCACACATCATCGGAGAGGCTATGGTGTTGATGTAGAAGCCCTCCATGATCAATGCCCCCTCCGGCAGGACGCCGGAAAAGGCCCCAAGATGGGATCTCACGGGTACAGAAGGTTGCGGCGGTGGAATTAGGTTTTCGTGGATGCCTCTGATGGTTTGGGGGTACGTAGGTATATATAGGAGGAAGAAGTAGGTCGGTGGAGCCACGAGGGGCCCACGAGGGTGGAGGGCGCGCCTGGGGGGGGTAGGCGCGCCCCCTACCTTGTGGCCTCCTCGTCTGTTACTTGACGTCCACTCCAAGTCCTCTAGATCACGTTTGTTCCAAAAATCATGTTCCCGAAGGTTTCATTCCGTTTGGACTCCGTTTGATATTCTTTTTCTGCGAAACTCTGAAATAGGCAAAAAAACAGCAATTTGGGCTGGGCCTCTCGTTAATAGGTTAGTCCAAAAAATAATATAAAAGTGTATAAATAAGCCCATTAAACATCCAAAACAGAATATATAGTAGCATGGAACAATAAAAAATTATAGATACGTTGGAGACGTATCAGCCAGCGGGGCACGCTTAATTGGACTCTAAAAGGGGACTCTCCCACGGCTTATTTCTTTGCCATCGCTAATGGTAGGAGGAGACGGTGTGGTATTAACAGCCTGATCATTAATGGAGTGCGGTCTTCGGACCAATCTGTGATCCTCTCTCACGTGGTGGAGTTCTTCTCATCGTTATTAGGGGCCAAACCTCCCTCGGGGTTTTCCGTTTCTCCTGCCTTGTGGGACCATAGTATGAAAATCTCAGCCGAAGAAAATGCTGCGTTGATGGTGCCCCTCTTCGATAAGGAGATCTCGGATGCAGTTAACTCTGCTAACCCGAATGCTGCTTCCGGGCCGGATGGCTTTTCGATTCCCTTCTTTCGGAAGTTTTGGCCTCAGTTGAGGCAGTTGGTTTGTAATGTTATTCAGGGATTCTGTCTAGGAACTATTGATATATCTCGCCTCAACTACGCGGTGATCTCCTTGATTCCTAAAGTTAAAGGTGCTGAACTGATTTCCCAGTTCAGGCCTATTGCGCTGATTAATAACTTTGCTAAGTTTCCTGCTAAGGGCTTTGCTACCCGCCTGTCCCCCGTTGTTCATAGAGTTATCAGCCCTTACCAGTCAGCTTTCATCAAAGGGCGCTTCATTTTAGATGGCATACTCTGTCTTCATGAAATAATTCATGATTTGAGAGCTCGTAATTCTAAGGCTGTCATTTTAAAACTAGACTTTGAGAAAGTCTATGACTCGGTCAGTTGGCCTTTTCTCAGTAAGGTTCTTCTAGCGAAAGGCTTTGACGGGGCGTATGTTCATCGTATTATGCAGTTGGTCTCGGGTGGCCACACTGCGGTTTCTGTGAATGGCCACATTAGTAAATTTTTTGCTAATGGCAGGGGCCTGCGACAAGGGGATCCTGCGTCTCCTGTCCTGTTTAATTTTGTTGCCGATGCCTTCTCTTGCATTCTATCTAGGGCGGCTCAGCATGGCCATATCCTGCCTGTGGTCTCTCATTTAATTCCTGATGGTGTCACTCACTTGCAATATGCTGATGACACCATTATTATGGTTGAATTGAACGATGCCTGCATTGCCCATCTCAAGTTCATCCTTTTTTGAGGCCGTCTCTGGCCTGAAAATTAACTTCTCCAAGAGTGAGGTCCTGGTCACTGGTGTTGATGATGCGGAGGCCTTGAGAGTGGCTATGCTGCTTAACTGTTCTCTGGGCTCCTTCCCTTTCAAATATCTGGGACTCCCCATCTCTCCTATTTTGTTACATTCTAAGGATTTTGCTCCGGCTGTTTCTAAGGTGGGAAACAGGGTTCTTCCCTGGAGAGGCAGATATAATACTAATGCTGGCAAAGTTGCTCTGATTAACGCCTGCCTCTCCTCCCTTCCTATGTTTCTAATGGGCTTTTATCTCTTATCGGCTCGCATTCATGCCGGTTTTGACAAGCACAGGGGTGCTTTCTATTGGGATGCTGCTGACAACAAACGGAAATTTAGGCTGGTTAAATGGAAGCTCATGTGCAGGCCTAAAAACCTTGGGGGTTAGGCATTATTAACACGTTGGTTATGAACAAATGTCTTTTAATCAAATGGTGGTGGAAAATCATGACTAGTGGGGCCGGCTCTTTATGGTATTCAATCCTTAAAGCTAAATATTTTCCACACTCTAGCCCGATGTTTGCTGGGCCCTGGCATGGATCCCAATTCTGGAAGGACCTTATTAAAGTCAGACCTTTGTTCCTGGAACATGTTAAGTTTAATGTTGGTAACGGCACCTCGGTTCGTTTTTGGCGTGACTGGTGGTGTGGTGACACTCCTCTGGCTGTTAGCTTTCCGGTTCTTTTTTCGTATTGCCCTAACCCGAATATCTCCATCGCGGAGGTGGCGGCTAATAATTGGGACCTGGCTTTCGTCGTTCCCTGTCTCCTAAAGAGTTGGAAGACTGGCAAGACTCTCTGCCTTATTCCCCTTGCTCTCGGAGACGCCGGATACGGTGGTCTGGCCTCATTCTCCCTCTGGCCAGTTTTCAGTTAAATCTCTGTACTCTAGGATCATCGGAGGTGCCCCTTCGAATAGGTTCTCTTGCATTTGGCGGTCCAGAGTTCCTCCTAAGATTAAAATCTTCCTCTGGCAGGCCTTCAAAGGCCGTCTCCCCGCGGCTGACCAAATTCGTAAGCGTAACGGGCCGGGCTCGGAGTTTTGTGCTCTATGTGGTGCCTTGGAAGACACGAATCATATCTTTTTTCATTGCGTGCTGGCTAAGCTGGTCTGGAGCTATGTCCGATCCTGGCTCCAGGTTACTTGGAATCCCTCCTCCTTTCCTGAGCTGAGAAACCTTGCCAAGTCGTTGGTTGGGGTGACTAGGAGGGTTTTCTGGCTTGGCCTGGGTGCGATTTGTTGGTCGTTGTGGACGATTAGGAATAAATTTACGATCGAACACGTTTTCCCTACTAAGGCTGCTGACTCTCTTTTCAAATCTTGTATCTTCTTGCAGCAGTGGAGATCATTGACTAAGGAGGACGACTGGGGAGTGCTGGACCTGCTCATCTCTAAAATTCGGGCCTCGACGTCTTCTCTATCTGGGCAGGGTTCTGCAGTCTGATCTAGCCTGTCGATGGTTCTTCGTCTCTGATGGTGGCTCTATCTTTTCTTTTATCCGGCCTGCGTGCCATGTCTGGCAGGTTGCCATGTACCCCTCATACTTTCGTGCTCCTGATCCCTAGTTCTGTTAGCGTGAATTATTGATGGCTTCGCCCCATGTTGGTGTTTGGGCTTGTGACTCTGCCTTGTGGCTTTATTTATAAAGTCGGGCTATTGCCTTTTCTTAAAAAAAAATCTATTTTGGAACGGAGGGAGTAGTAGGCACGAAGGATGACCCTCTGGAGCAGTGTGCCCCTGAAACAAATGCAGAGCAGAAGGCTCCTGAAGAGAAGTTGGTCAACCGGAGCAGTGTGCTCCAAATGAGGAAACTGTCGCTAGTGATTCCCCAGAAGAAAAAGCCCTCGTTCTCCAGAAGAAATCCCTCTGGATGAAGTACTACTTGAGAATGCAGGAGGACTTGATTCTCCCTCTATACGTGCTTTCATTCCGTCTCTCAGTTCCTTTGTGGATGTCGAAAGAGAAACAAGATGATGTTGTTCCATCTCAGCCAAGTGCGCAGCCCAAGATAGTTGCATAAAAGGCCCCTAGTGCTTTCCCCCGAAGATCATGCTCAAACGAGTGCTTCCACAAAATCCTCTAAGTCCGTTGTGGCTGCCTCGTTTGTAGTCAATTCACGAGGAGGAAGAAGCAGAAATTGCTGCTAGCACTGAAGCCTTGCTTTCCCAAGCAGAAACTGCCGAAGTTTGATTCTGGGAGATCTCCTTGTACTTTAATTCAACATGCTGCAACACAATGCGAAACTTACTTGCTTCAGAGAATGTCCATATGATGGTTATCGCACATCTCAATCTGCTTGGTTCTGGACGATGAGCAGATGGTTTATTACGCAAAGCTTTTGTGCAACAAAGGCAGAGTTTTCCAACTTGAATGCTTGAATGTGCCCACAATGCAGACGGTCAGTTGTTTATCTCCTATCTTGATTACTCTCGATGCTCTACAGTTGACTAGTGTACTCAATTTTCACCATGACTGGAATACCGAACTTAACAATTAGTTATATGCCACACTCTTATGTCACTGTAGATCCCAAGTTCCCAACGATTCTTCCACATGGGTGCTAGAATGGATGAAAAAAAATTGGAAGGATAAAAACCTCAGCATCTCAGTTCATGTACAACTCGGATTTCCTATCTATGAAGAATCTGGTACTGCTGTGAAGCTCTGTGAAGCTGCATGCATGACCCCCCCCCCCCCCCCCCCCCCCCCCTCTGCAACTCCAGAACAATGACATCTCTTGATGGATCCTGCTATTGCTGGAGATATTGCCAAGCCGATGCGAAACTGAATGACTTGGTGTATATCAACAAAACTTTCGATCCGATAATGAGCAAAACTCTCTGTCCCAAGACGGGAATTCACTCTCAGGACTTAATCGAAGGGATAGTTGAAGCTCTCTTTTCTGGTCCTTTATTGAGTTTGACAACATATGTGCGTCTCTCCACTGCTTGAAAGCACATAGTGTTGGCGGCGCGGTGTTCAGAAAATCCCTCTCATAACATGGGATGATCTGGCGGCAAAAAAAAAATATAAAAAGGGATGAAAGAAAACATGGATGAGGACTAAAAAAACATGGAACTAAATGGGAAAAATGAGGATTCCCATAGATTGTCACTGATGATGTTTTGAATCCCTATACTAGAAAAACACCAAATGATGCGCTGGTTGCATCCTTGTTTGCGCATGAGATTTTGCACACTGCGCATGCCATCTATGCACATTTTTTTTGAAGTTATATAGTTCTTAAATGAATAATAATAACAGTTAAAAAATACACACACACGCACACACAAAATTGAGAATGTTTATGAAAATAAAGGAGTGAAGTTAAAGTCAAGAGGTAAACGACAGAAATATCGCAAAAATATCCAAAGCCAAAAATGACCATTTGTTGTAATATCAGGTCTAATACAATAGTTCAATTCATATTTAATCGGAAAATGTATGTATGATAAAAAATGCAAAGAGAAGGGCAGCACCGGAGGGTTTGAAGAAATCGAATGAAGATAACCTGATATTGTTTCGTCTAGAATGAAAAATGCTGCAATATTAAGAAAACCTAAGGAAAAGAAGATAGTTTAGCTATCTAGCAGTCACCAGACCTACATTTACATTTTTTACATGCATGAACAGTAAATGCATAGTAATAATTACTGAAAAAAGGTGATTGTCAAACAGAGAAACAAAGAACTGAACATTAAACTAACAAACATAGAAAATTGATCTTGTCTCGATGGTCAATGAATAATGAAGAAGAACGACTGAAAAACTGAGGATGATAAAAAAAATGGCTTAAAGGGGAGATTGAAGAATACGGATAAATAACCATGAACGATACCTGAGAAATGAACTGAGGAAGAAGGATTGATGAATGACATTAACTGACAAATGATAAATAAGAAGACTGAGAATTTCAAGACAGATAATTGAAGAATTATAAGAATATTGAGGAAATAAGCTGAGGAGTCAATATTGACTGAAAATAAATGACTGGTGAAAACAACTGACACTAACTACAAAATAAGAAACTATGAATGCAACTGACAATGAATATAACTGGAAAAATCTGAAATCGACAGCTCCCCCAAAACACTGAACCAACAACGTTGTCAGAAGGCCTAGATCCCTCAGGAACATAGTTTCTCCCGCGCAACTTTGGTGATGAGCAGGCGAACTAAAATTGACACTCTGAACCATAGTGAACTGAACCCAAATAATCGCACAGCGAGCAGGACGTTTGGGAATCAATTTTTGTAGACTTAAACCGATCACTTGTAGCAGCTCCGACACGACTGAGCTTAGAGGGGGGACACAGAGAGAAGTGGCTTGCTGTACCTATCTCGCGATCGGTGGTTCCGCTCCGCCAGAGCACTAATTGCTCGTGGCGGGCGCCATGCAAGATCCCCACTGGCCACCTCTCAATCTCCTCCATATGTCATTCCTCTCGCCATTCGCCGGCAGCTAGCTGACAACTTGCCTCCCTTCTTCTATCCTCTTGCTGCTGCCAGCCACTCTCCTTCCCCTGCCTCCCCCTCTCAAGCTGCGCTGGCACAATGACGAACAAGCACGCCGCCTGGAAACCGGTTCGGGTTCAAAAACGTGGTAAAAGAAAACCTCAACCCGAAAACCCACCTAATTGTCAAAGACCCGACTGAGATTCAAACAAAATCGGACAGCCATAAAATCTGACCTAAGCCAAATCAAAAACAGGTGACTGATTTTTAGTGGAACTGTATTATTTTTAGTTCCTTTATTATCAAGTCTTCAGCTGTTAATACGTTTGCCAAACTTGCAGCTTCCAGACTAGATTTTTTTTTAAACTTCGAGAAGCCCAAAAACATAGCAAAAGGGGAAGACCTTTACAAATCAGCATTTTTTTAAAAAGAGTTATCTTTCCTCATTTGTTTTTATCGCATCTGGCAGGACCATAGATAAAGAGCTAGCTAGTTCTAAACAACAATACAATGAAGTTCATACGTAAAAAAAAAATACAATGAAGTTCACTCCACATAAACAACACCTGGATAACACCATATAAGGAGAACAGATTCGGATTACAACATCCAGTTAACATGTCACTTCTTTATGGCAACGAGAACGACGAATCACTTGGCTCATAAGGCGAGCAGCAGTCCTCACTTCTACTAGTAGTTTTATACTCTACATTGGAGTGAATTTCTTTAAAGTGAACACTTTTAATTGGCCGGCTTCAAACACTGTGCTAGATAAGGTTAGCTACTAACTCCAAGGATATCAGCAAACATCTCTTTCCATCCATCCGAATCCAGATACATCCAAGTGGCAAGCATTGTAGGCAGTCCATATACCAGCCATTTATTCAATCTTTCTCTTGCACGACAGAAGCGCCTACAGAGGAGATTACCAAACAAGATACGCATCAGTATAATCAAATTAGGGAGATCGGATCAATCTGTATATGTAATTTTGTGGATCATACCATAGGGTGTCACTGGGATTGGGCTCAATGTGTCCGAAGAGATGGTGGATAAGCTCCCTGTTCTCTCGGAAGTACTTGTTACGCGAGGGGAATCTGCTATCAAGCTCAGCGAGCTGGTAGAAGAGATCGTGTTTCTTGGTCTCGATTTCTGCTATCTGACGACCGCCCCATGCTCTCTTGGCGTCGAGGTCTAGCGCGGGTTTTGCACAGGGTTGCTGGCACACAGATCGAAGATCAGTTTAGCAGGGATTACCAAGTAGCAGCAGTACTTAATCGCTGACATATACTGTATTTCGTTTCGTAACTAGTGGAAAAAGAAGTTGTAGATCTCGGAAAAAAAACGATTTATAGTACTAGAACCGAATATATGATATATTCTACAACCTCCATCCCGAATTACAGAATCTACATACATCTAATCCGAGTCAACTAATTCAGGACGGAGGGATGTGCAGCGGTGATGATGAACATATACATATACAGAAGTTGTGGATCTTGGGTGGTATACCTTCAAAGCGGTGTTGCAGCCGTCGCCGCCCGAGGACATAGATCTTTGAGGAAAATACGCAGGTCGGCCGCCGTTGATAAGCCTTGGCATCAGCCGGCGACGCTCACCCTCAACCAGCGGCGAGACGACGGCTTTGTAAACGGACTGGGCTCGCTGGACTCCGGCCGCAAATCGCATCGCCGCCGCCATAGCCTGAATCTGCGATTTGCCTTTTGTTTTTTATAGGGCGAGAAATCGAGCGATGTTTGCTGCTTCGATTTTCTTTGCCGGTCTAGGGTCGGGTCCCTCTTATATCACGTTTGGGCCCAGCCTTTCCGTCTCCAACTCCTCCAGCGCCAGATTTTTCTTTTGCTTTCTTTGTGTTTTTCTTTTTTTTTCGCACACAGTAGACGTAAGCGTGTATACCCTATCTCTATGAGCACATTCGAGAGATTGAGAACCATCCAACCACAGAAATAATGTAAGCATCGGGATTTAAACCCTGGTGGGCCGAGGATACCACTGTTCCTCTAACCATTCAACTACATGTTGGTTCACGCTTTTTTTTGTGTGTTTTGAGATGAGATTAACCTCCAACGTCAGTTACGTCAATCCGGAGCGCACATAGCACGTTCTTATTTTTAATTTTTTGTGAGAAATAGCACGTTCTTATTAACCGGGAAAGGTTTCCACCGCCCGACGCGCTTCATGGATCAGCCATCGCACATAGTTCATTTTCTTGGAACCATGCTATACGTACGACAATTCACGTACGAATTATATCTGATGGAGCAGATCAACCCGTATATCAGTTGGACTCTAAGTCCAGCAACGGCTGGATGTTGCATCGTACCAAATCGGACAAGTCATGTTCGTACGTGTAGTAGTTTCGATTTTCTTGAAGACGAATTTTTATCATACCGTTTGTTATTCATGCATCGCACACAGTTCGATCGAATGGTGTATGGAAAAAGTTTCTGAGATTGGTGATCAGGTGTTCCTCAAACTTCACCCATATGCTCAGTCCAGTGTGCCCCGTCGTGCAAATCAGAAGCTTTCTCTCAAATATTATGGACCCTATCAGATTCTTTCCAAAATTGGTTGTGTCATTTATCGTCTGGCTCTTCCCAGTGACAGCCGCGTACACCCGGTTTTCTACGTTTCTCAACTCAAGTAGGCCAGAACTCCTAATTTCCAGGTGCATTCTTCATTGCGAGATGCTGATGCTTATTCACAGTGTCCTCTGCGTGTGTTGTACCGTTGGGTTCGCCAGCTTGGCAATCGTGCAAATACCGCACGTGTTGATTGAATGGAACAAAAGAGGACCTATGCAGCTAACTGGGAATATTTTGACCCCCTAATGAATCAATGTTTCCCTTGAGCTCTGGCTTGGGGGCAAGTCGTTTCTGAAGATCACGCAAGAGATGGGCCAGAATCCTACAAGCCCGGGCCGGGCCAGACGCCTACCAGCCTGGCTCACTGATCCGAATTGGGTCCATTAAGACTTCCGATATATATATTCACACCTTATCTGGTACTCCTTCCGTCTGAAAAATCTTGTCCCAAGCTTATCCCTCAAATGGTTGTATCAAGCATCAAGTTAGTGCTAGATACATCCATTTGAGGAACAAACTTTTTGGGATGGAGGGAGTAGCTGGTAGGAATGAACGGATAGCTGAAGGGCTAGCGCCTATAATCGTTGTAAGCTACAAGCTGTAAGGGTGGCACTAGTAGAAAAAGGGTCTTTAGTCCCGGTTCTGGAACCGGGACTAAAGGGTCGTTATTAAAGCCTCCCCCTTTAGTCCCGGTTCTTACACGAACCGGGACTAAAGGCCCTCCACGTGGCCGCTGCCTGGAGGTTCACCTTTAGTCCCAGTTGATAACACCAACCGGTACTAAAGAAAATTTTATGATTTTTTTAAATTTTTTTTATTTTCCAATTTTTGAATTTTTTTAACCTCTAATCTCTAATCACCCCTCATCACTGCTCAATTTAACCTCTAATCTCTAATCACCCCTCATCATTCCAAATCATCTAACTTCCCAGACGGTCACCCATCCTCTCACTACTACAGCCTGAGCACGCTTAACTTCCGGGTTCTATTCTCCCTCGTTTCCAAGTGTGCACTAGTTGTTTTCCTGACAATAGTAAGATGTCAATCCTATTAACCCTCAGGAATTTAGCTTGAGCATGAAGTCACACATTTCACTGTTTGAGTTTGAAACTATTGTTCTAAAAAACAATAATTATTTAGTAACACTAATATTTCTTGAATAATTAGTTTGACCAGATTTGACCAAAATTCAAAAAAACTGAAATAATTATTTAGTAACACTAATATTCTTGAATAATTATTTTGTAACAATAATACTTCTTGAATAAGTAGTTTGACCAGATTTAACAAAAATTCAAAAAAAAACAGAAATTTGAGCATAACTTTTTTTCTTTTAGAATTTGAGGATTCTAAAAATTTGCAAACAGGCCGTAGGCGATCAAAATCGGTTGCGGATTTTCGTGCTGAACATTTTGATATATTATACGTTCTTTTCTGACATCGTATGTAAAAGTTATAGCTGTTTTACATTTTCCCTATACTTTTTGCAAAACATGACCAAACTTAAGTTTTTAAATTTTCCTAACTAGTACATGTAGTAACATAACTACATCTGATTTTAATTTTTGAAGTTTTTATCATTTTCTTTTACTTTTTACAAAACTGAAAAGGCGATCCACCGGGGGGGGGGGGGTAGAGTTTGGAAATGGGACCTTTAGTACCGGTTCGTGCCATGAACCGGTACTAACACTGGTAGGAAAAGGGGCTTTTACCCCGGTTTATAAGGGCCTTTTGTCCCGGTTTTCGAACCGAGATTAAAGGGTCGTTACTAAAGCCCTAACCCTTTAGTCCCGGTTCTTACACGAACCAGGACAGAAGGTCCTCCACGTGGCCGCTGCTGCCAGCCCAGGCAGGGGGGCCTTTGGTCCCGGTTGGTGTCACCAACCGGGACCAATAGGCATCCACGCGTCAGCAGCTGGCAGGAGCTGAGGTTTTTGTTTTTTTTAAGGGGTGGTTTAGGGGTTTTGGGGGGTTAATTTAGGTGTTTCATATATTGTGTTAGCTAGCTAATTAATAGAGAGAAGTGTCCTCTCTTATCTCCGTGCTTGGTCGACGCTACGTACTATATACGTATGGAGAGGACTAGACACGCTAGCTAGTAATCAAATGAAGGAAACAGAAGATCGTCATGAACATATGCATACAGAGAGAAGTGATATCGACCACCTCTCCTTCTCCGAGAGATTGGTCGAACAACAAGTTCTCGTATATCTATCCGACACTACCGGCTACATATATACAATAAATATCTCTTACAATACAATCTCCTAATTAAATTGTAGGAACACAGGGTCCACATAGTATTCTCTGTTTTCAGCGATCACGTGGTCAAGGAAGAATGCCGCCAATTCCTCTTGAATTCCTCGCATACGATCTGGTGCTAGGAGTTCATCCCGCTTCCGAAACATCTAATTTGAAGAAGGGGGTCAATACATATATATATGAATAAATGAAACTCAACACAAATGATGGTAATAAAATAAAATTGTGAATATTATTGCTTACGCACTTCATATTGTTCTTCAGTGTAGCCCCGCTCACAGGTCGTGTAGCGGATGGACTCGCAAACGTAGTATCCACAGTAATTATTCCCGGGTTCCTGCCACAACCACTTTACAAGAAATAGAGGTCAATCAAACTGATAAGCAAGCATGCTAAATGGTATTGATGAAACTAGCGCTTGAATCACTAGGAGATGCGCGGAACATGCTACTATAGTACTTACTTTCGGGTGTTTAAATTGCAGCTTCTTCGGCAGTCCCGGAGCTTTTGTGGTGAATTTTCTCCAAACCCTGCCAGACAAAGAAAACAATTACTTGATATCAGGAAATGAACAAAGTTGCTGATATGGTGGATAATGATCGATTTAACTTACTTCTCGAGCATTTGAGTCATGTTCGCATAGTCCTGGGGATCTTTTCGTCTCGAGTCTAAGACGGTTACTACTCCCTGCTCAAGCTTAATCTCTAGAAGAATATAGTGGAAGTTGCGCATGCATGCATAAGTCATCAATTACATTACCATAACCTGGACTAATAAGGGAAACCGAATATGCACAAGACAGTAACACTCACTTGAAGTTGTAAGGAAAGAGTATTATATCTTTGTTTTGATTTAATACCAACGATTGTAGCAAGTTGGCCTCGGCTTCTTGGGATGTTTTTCAACCGTATATGCATCTATGAGATTTGTGTTAATGAACCCAATATCACCGATTTGTCTTTTCTTCAATTCGGCGATCTTCAATCTGCATAATATAGTGAGGATAATTATAAATACATGCAATGAAAGAGCTGACCTATATAGAGAGACTTAATGACAGAAGTAGTAGTACTTACAGACAGTAGCAAGTGATCGTTGTTTTATCGAGGGCCTTTTGATTGTAAAACTGGAAGAAATCCTCAAATGGAACATTCAGCAGTTCAATTCCAACGAGGTCATGCTCCGGTTTAACTCTCAGCGTCAAAGTACTCGTACCATCAGACTCTCTGCAGGTTTTCATGTACCAATCATGTAATCTTCGCATCATCGTTGTTAGAGATCTTTCATCTTTGACGAGAGGCTTCCCGTAATGGTATTTGTGTTCGTCCACCTCCATGATTTCATAATGTACATCGTCGGGCAGGTAATCTCCAAGATTGCTATAACCGGGCACCATCCTCGGATCATTAGCGACGATGTCTTTTGACACCTTGAGCGGGGGGCACGATTGGTTCGCTTGTTCGCCGAGCTGGGCAATTTTTTTCCCAGCTCGTCGTTCTTTTAACCTCTTATCACTGACAGTACTTCCCGACCGCTCCGCTTTGGCATATGTCTTTGCAAGAATGCGCTCATAGTTGCCTTTCGGCGGAGACTTTGGTGGTTTTGTCAGGGCAGCCAGAGTGCGCTTTGCTTTCACCGGATCTACCTTCTCCTCCGGAGGTGATGTTTCTTTGCTTTCACCCCTTCAAAGAAGTTTGTCACTTCGGCTCGCACGATCTCCCTGGTTTCCTCCTCGGTCCTCTCGTATGGTAACTTCTCTGGAGTCTTCAGAGAAGGACCGAATCTGTATTGCCTCCCGCCTCTGGCAGCTGTACTGCTAGACGCCGGCAGAGTAGACGGAGCGGCTGCGGCTGTCTTCTTTCCTTGCTTACGAGGTGGAGGAGAAGGACTACGACGCGCCGGAGCAGCCGCAGCGGTGGCGGGTCTCTTCCGCCCTTGCTGACGAGGCGGAGAAGGAGAAGGCTGGCTGCTCTGGCGCGCCGGCGCAGGCGGAGAAGGAGGCGGAGTGCCTCCACGCGCCGGAGAAGGAGGCGGAGTGCCTCCACGCGCCGGAGAAGGAGGCTGGGTGCCCTGATCACTCGCCGGAGGAGGAGGCGGAGGAGGAGGCGGAGTGCCCTTACTCGCCGGAGCCGTCCAGTTCGGAAGCTTGATGAGCTCCTTCCGCCATAGGCATGGAGTCTTCATAGCAGAACCCAGCCGAGTCTCCCCTTCACCGGTAGGGTGGTCAAGCTGGAGCTCCTCAAATCCCTCCATTATTTCATCCACCATCACCCTAGCATATCCTTCTGGAATCGGCCGGCAGTGGTAGGTTGCGCCGGGTTCAGGAGGTAAAACAGAGCCAACAGCCGCCTTGACTTTGAAGTTCTGCCATTCCGCTATAAGGTGGCAATGTTGAGACTCCGTGATAGCATCCACGGGGTAGCTAGCAGGAGCCGCATGCTCCAGCTGAAGCAGCTCGGTGGAAGCCACGCTGCTTCTCCGCTGAGATGGCGGTGTAGCTTCGGGGGCAGTTTCGGCATGTCGATTGCCGTCTCGTTCCTCTAGCGCTTGAACCCTTTCGTGCAGCTTCAGAATTTGGATCTGCTCCACTTTTTTCCTCCTTTCTTGGCTTTTGTAACCGCCCGCGTCCGGAAAACCAGCCTTCCACGGAACGGAGCCTGGCGTGCCTTGTGTCCGTCCAGGGTGCTCAGGATTCCCGAGGGCCATTGTGAGCTCGTCGTTCTCTCTGTCTGGAACGAACGTCCCTTCCTGCGCTGCATCGATATAGTACTTAAGCTTCTTGACGGGTATTTCAAGTTGCTCGTCCGTCCAACGGCACTTCCCTGATACAGGGTCCAAGGTTCCGCCAGCCCCGAAGAACCAAGTCCGGCAACGGTCTGGCCAGTTCATTGTCTCTGGTTCGATCCCTTTATCAAGCAGATCCCTCTCAGCCTTGGCCCACTTAGGTCGGGCTTTGAGGTAGCCACCTGACCCCGTGCGATGGTGAAGCTTCT
Source organism: Triticum aestivum (assembly GCF_018294505.1). Taxonomy (NCBI): domain Eukaryota; kingdom Viridiplantae; phylum Streptophyta; class Magnoliopsida; order Poales; family Poaceae; genus Triticum; species Triticum aestivum. Next base: position 486,825,330 of record NC_057796.1, read on the forward strand.
TCTTCGCAGCATTCTTCTTGTTTCTCGCTGACATCTTCTTACTCTTTTCCGTTGTCTTGTGGGCCACAAATGCGGGCCAGTGGTCTCTGATCTTCTCATACCGGCCGATGAATTCTGGTGTCTCTTCTTTGTCGACAAACGTTTTCAGCTCATTCTTCCACCTCCTGAATAGGTCTACCATCTTCTTAAGAGCATGAGACTTGATTAATTGCTCTTTAACTGGCTTCTCCGGATCCTCCTCTGGTGGTAGGGTGAAATTTGCCTTCAGCTCAGTCCAAAGATCATCTTTCTGCATATCATTGACATAAGACACCTCAGGGTCTTCCTTCTTAGGCTTATACCATTGATGGATGCTGATCGGGATCTTGTCCCTAACTAGAACCCCGCACTGAGCAGCAAATGCATCCTTTGTCCGGAGGGGTTCAATCGGTTGGCCGTCGCGCGCGATTGCTGTGATCTCAAACCTTTCATCCGAGCGCAACTTTCTCTTCGGGCCTCGTCTCTTTACCGAAGTTGTGCTCGATCCGGAGGGCTAGAAAAAAGAAGAAAGACGAGTGTTAATTAATATGTGTACATACCAAAACAATGAATGCATCAATTAGCTAGTCAGCACAGGCTTAACTAATATATTTACCTGGCCGGACTCTGTTCAGTCACCGGAGCCGTCACCACGGGCTCCTTCTTGCACCAGCATTGGGTCACCGGAGCCATCATAATCATGTCTTTCCTCCTCCACTCTTCGATCACCGTAGCCTGCTTCTTCACCCTGTTCTTCCAGACCATCATTGTCGTTAAGATACGACAAGATATCACCTCCGGCTAAGATTATGTCCCCCAACACCTCTTCTGCTTGCTCGTCTCGTCCGTGCTCCATTGTTTCTGCAAATATTACAACATGATAATTATTACACAAACATGACAGCAGGTGGATATATTAGTGCAAACGTAGACCAAGCTTATTCCGGGTTTGGGGTGGCCTCGGCAACGCTTCAAGGGTAGGGGCGCGGCGGGAGGGGGTAGGAGACCGACATCGTTTTTTCTAGGGTTTGGGTGTCCTCGAGAGTTTTGGTCGAGCGAGAGGGCCGGGGGGTGCTCCCGTGCTATAAGTTATCACGGTCGAGAGGGGGTATAAATATTGACCGTCCATCATGTCGAAGTTATCTGGGAGGGAGTTATATACATCGACAACGACGACATACATACATGGGAAAATAATGTTATCGGGGAGGGGGTATATCGACTCCCCCCCACGTGTTGAAGTTATCGGGAGGGGGTTATATCGACAACGACGACATACGTACATGGGAAAATAATATTATCGGGGAGGGGGTATATCGACCCCCCCTCATGTTGAAGTTATCGGGAGAGGGGTAGTATATCGACGACGACAGACCCGATAAAACATAAGAAAACGAAGAAGAAATAAAAAGAGGAGAAGAAGAAAAGGAATAGAGGAGAAGATCGAAGAAAAAAAAGAAGAAAAAAAAGAGGAGAAGAAGAAAGGAATAGAGGAGAGAAGAAGAAAAAATAGAATTTCTATTTTTTCTTCTTCTCTTCTATTCCTTTCTTCTTCTCCTCTTATTTTTCTTCTTTTTTCCTCTTCTTATTTATTTCTCCTCTTCTTCCTCTCCTCTTCTTCTCCTTTCTTCCTCTTCTTATTTTCCTTTTTCCTCTCCTTCTTTTTCTTCTTCTTCCTTTCCTAGCTAGATATATAAAACTTTTCTAAAAATGTAACTTTTGCATATATAAAACTCTTCCATGGATCATCATTTCTCATATATATCCATCTATAGCCACATACATATATAAATGGAAAAAAATGCTATGAACAAAAATACATATATACTTGGTAAATATTCTATGAACATCGTTTCTCATATATATCAATGCATACATCCATGGATCATCATTGCTCATATATCCATAGTCATATATAAAAACTTTCTGTATATGAACAAAAAAACATTTTTTGACATATTTAGCACATTCTAAATTTTCCTAACTCTTTTACAAGCACAAAAATTACTCCAACTTCATGACAGTACCCACACTCCATTTCACCAAAAACCTTCTGATCCATAGTTCAAAATTTTCAAATTCCATTCAAATGAAATTTGAACCAGATTCAAATTCCTTGCTGAAAACCTATTCTAAACCAATCCAAAAATTCTGAAATTTTGCCATCACCTTTGTCTTGCATCAGTACCTCACCACAAAAAATATCATAGATTCTAAAAATGCCCAAAGCCATCTAGCATTTGATCAAACACCCTCTATATGCACTATTCATATCTGTAAAAAAATTCAGAAATTTCAGAAAATTGGACGGCGTCTTGCTGCTGCTCCACTCCTTCTCCTCTCCTCTCCTTCTCCTCTCCTTCTCCTCTCCTTCTGCTCTTCAATGCGTCGGGGCCGGCGGCGACCATGGAGCAGGGGCGGCAGAGAGCAAGGGGCACTCGGGCGCAAGAGCGGCGCTCGATCGGGACCATGGGAAAGGGGGGCTCACTTCGAGGGGGGCGGCGATGGCAGGAGTCCGGCGACGAGGACGGCGGGCTCGGGGCGGCACGCGGTGACGGGGACGGCGGTCTCGGGACGGCAGGCGGCGACAGGGACGTGGAGGGGTGGGCTCGAGGAGGCACGCGGCGACGGGGACGACGAGGACGGCGGGCTGAGGGATGCCGGCGACGAGGACGGCGCGGGCTCGGGGAGGCGACGGCGTTGGCGGCGGCGTAGACGGCAACGAGGAGCGCGCGAGCGATTTGGGCAGCCTGGCGGCGGGGGCAACTGGCGAGGGAGGCGACGGAGATGTGAAATTTTCACAAGTCCTGGTTATATAGCAAGGGCATTGGTCCCGGTTCGTGGCACCAACCGGGACCAATGCCACCCTTTAGTCCCGGTTGGTGCCACCAACCGGGACCAAAGGTCCCTTTTCAGCAGCGCAAAGGGCGGGAAGCGGCGGCCTTTGGTCCCGGTTGGTGGCACCAACCGGGACTAAAGGCGGGGCATTGGTCCCGGTTGGTGCCACGAACCGGTACCAATGCCCCCTTTAGTCCCGGTTGGTGCCACCAACCGGGACCAAAGGCCTTGCGCTGCCCGCGGCCAAAAGTTTAGTCCTACCTCGCTAGTTGAGAGGGGCTCGGAGTGGTTTATAAGCCCCACTGCGGCTGCCCTCTCGAGCTCCTCTCAAATACAGGCTTACGGGCCTAATGTCACACTGTGCTGTCTGTGGGCCTATTGGGCCTTCTGCGGGCCTGAATCCTGGCCCAGGTTGGGTTTCTAGTCGTATTCAGGCCGTGGTGGCCCAATAGGTGGCAGTTTTTTTAATTTTTTTTCCAGTTTTTTGGTTCTGTTTTTTGCATTATTTATTTTCTTTTGTTTTTTGCTTTATTTTTTAATTCTTTGTGCTTTTAGGTCAGAAAATTTATAAACTTTCTGTTAGTGCCATTAGTTTTCAAATTTAAATAGTTAAATTTGAATTGAATCACAAGTTTGTGATTAACTTTACTATAAAAATAGTTTTTTTTAGTTTTTTTGTTTTGTTTTTTGCATTATTTATTTTCTTTTGTTTTTTGCTTTATTTTTTAATTCTTTTTGCTTTTAGGTCAGCAAAATTATAAACTTTCTGTTAGTGCCATTAGTTTTAGAAAAATATAAACTTTCTATTAGTGCCATTAGTTTTCAAATTTGAATTGTTAAATTTTGAATTCTTTGAAATTTGTGTGAATCACAAGTTTGTGATTAACTTTAGTATAAAAATAGTTTTTTTTCAGTTTTTTGTTTGTTTTTTGCATTATTTATTTTCTTTTGTTTTTTGCTTTATTTTTTAATTCTTTTTGCTTTTAGGTCAGCAAAATTATAAACTGTCTGTTAGTGCCATTAGTTTTAGAAAAAATATAAACTTTCTATTAGTGCCATCAGTTCTTTATGAAAATTCTTTTTGCTGTATTTAGTTTTTTTGTTTTATTTTTTGCTATATTTATTTTGTTTTGTTTCTACTTACAACAAAAACTTATTTATTTTATTTTATTTTGTTTCTAATTACTTATTTATTTTAATTTATGATAATTCTTTTTGCTATTAAAGTTTCTATCAAAAAAGTTCTTTATGAAAATTCTTTTTGCTTTTAATGATTTTGAACAGAAAATACTTCGATAATTTTAGTTGCATCAATTTTATATGATTTTAGTTTCAATAATAATAGAGGTTTCTTATAATGTTTTGAACAGAAAATACATTGTTAATTTTAGTTTGATAAATTTTATTAAAGTTTATTTTATTTTGTCGGAACACAAGAAGTCCAGAGTTGTAATAAGTTATTAAAAATAAAAAAGAGGCGCAATGCTCGTTGATTTGCTTCAAGCCTTTCGGAATAGTGTAGACTGCACTGCACATAGCTCGATGCAGTCTACCTTATTCCTCAAGGCTTGAAGCTAAGCAACGTGAGCATTGCGCCTCTTCTTCATCGTCTCTGCACTCAGGGCTTATAAAACCGCTCCTAGTGCCTCTCAGCTAGCGAGGTGGGACTAAAAAACTGCTTAGTAAGAAACTCTAGTACCGGTTCGTGCCACGAACAGGTACTAAAGGTGCTCGTGGGGCCACGGCCTCATTAGTACCGGTTCGTGGCACCAACAGGGACCAACGGGTGGAATTGGTCCCGGTTCGTGCCACCAACCGGGACCAATGGCCTTGCATAGCGGCGTGGTGGTGAGTTTAGTCCCACCTCGCTAGCTAAGAGAGAGCCGCACCTGTTTATAAGGTGCGGTGCGCCTGAGCTGTCGAGCTCCTCTCTAAAGCAGGCTTACGGGCCTAACCTCTCTGTACATGCCTGTGGGCCTACTGGGCCTTCTGCGGGCCTGAATCCTGGCCCATGGATGGGTTTCTAATCGTATTCAGGCCGTGGTGGCCCAGTAGGTGGCATAATTTTTAATATTTGGCCTGTTATTTTTCATGCATTTACTAATTATTTTGAGCTATAAGACCCTAAAATTAAAAAGCATTTCAAATGAACTCTGAAAAGGTTGAAAGTTGGCATGGTATCATCATTTCATCCACATAGCATGTGCAAGAAAGTTGAGAGGGTTACGGCAAAAACTAGATGCACTTCTTGTACAAAACGAACAATGGTATCATACTCGTCTATTACAAAGTTGGCATGGTATCATCATAATAGTTGCGGGAGAAAGTCTTCACTTTTTCTTCGCTTGTGTCATTTGCTTATTGCGCAGTAACAATGGATAATCTTCATCGTTTATCAGGATGCTTGGGTCAGCCTTGACTTTGAAGGGAGGAATTTCATGAAACTTTTCATAATCTTCAGACATGTCTGTCTTGCCCTCCACTCCCACAATGTCCCTTTTTCCTGAAAGAACTATGTGGCGCTTTGGCTCATCGTATGATGTATTCGCTTCCTTATCTTTTCTTTTCCTCGGTCTGGTAGACATGTCCTTCACATAGATAACCTGTGCCACATCATTGGCTAGGACGAACGGTTCGTCAGTGTACCCAAGATTGTTCAGATCCACTGTTGTCATTCCGTACTGTGGGTCTACCCGTACCCCGCCTCCTGACAGATTGACCCATTTGCACTTAAACAAAGGGACCTTAAAATCATGTCCGTAGTCAAGTTCCCAATGTCCATTATGTAACCATAATATGTGTCCTTTCCCCTCTCGGTTGCTGCATCAAAGCGGACACCGCTGTTTTGGTTGGTGCTCTTTTGATCTTGGGCAATCGTGTAAAATGTATTCCCATTTATCTCGTATCCTTTGTAAGTCAATACAGTCGAAGATGGTCCCCTGGACAACGAGTACAACTCATCACAAACAGTGGTGTCACCTCTGAGACGTGTTTCCAACCAACTGCTGAAAGTCCAGATGTGTTCACATGTAATCCAGTCGTCACACTGCTCCGGGTGTTTGGAGCGCAGACTGTTCTTGTGTTCATCGACATACGGGGTCACCAAGGTAGAGTTATGTAGAACTGTGTAGTGTGCTTGAGACCAAGAATATCCGTCCCTGCATATTATTGAGTCCCCCCCTCCAAGCGTGCCTTTTCCAGTCAGTCTCCCCTCATACCGCGATTTAGGGAGACCTATCTTCTTAAGGCCAGGAATGAAGTCAACACAAAACCCAATGACATCCTCTGTTTGATGGCCCATGGAGATGCTTCCTTCTGGCCTAGCGCGGTTACGGACATATTTCTTTAGGACTCCCATGAACCTCTCAAAGGGGAACATATTGTGTAGAAATACGGGGCCAGAATGACAATCTCGTCGACTAGATGAACTAGGACGTGCGTCATGATATTGAAGAAGGATGGTGGGAACACCAGCTCGAAACTGACAAGACATTGCGCCACATCACTCCTTAGCCTTGGTATGATTTCTGGATCGATCACCTTCTGAGAGATTGCATTGAGGAATGCACATAGCTTCACAATGGCTAATCGGACGTTTTCCGGTAGAAGCCCCCTCAATGCAACCGGAAGCAGTTGCGTCATAATCACGTGGCAGTCATGAGACTTTAGGTTCTGGAACTTTTTCTCTGGCATATTTATTATTCCCTTTATATTCGACGAGAAGCCAGTCGGGACCTTCATACTGAGCAGGCATTCAAAGAAGATTTCTTTCTCTTCTTTCGTAAGAGCGTAGCTGGCAGGACCTTCATACTGCTTCGGAGGCATGTCGTCTTTTTCATGCAAACGTTGCAGGTCCTCCCGTGCCTCAGGTGTATCTTTTGTCTTCCCATACACGCCCAAGAAGCCTAGCAGGTTCACGCAAAGGTTCTTCGTCACGTGCATCACGTCGATTGAAGAGCGGACCTCTAGCTCTTTCCAGTAGGGTAGGTCCCAAAATATAGATTTCTTCTTCCACATGGGTGCGTGTCCCTCAGCGTCATTCGGAACAGCTAGTCCGCCGGGACCCTTTCCAAAGATTACGTGTAAATCATTGACCATAGCAAGTACGTGATCACCGGTACACATGGCGGGCTTCTTCCGGTGATCTGCCTCGCCTTTGAAATGCTTGCCTTTCTTTCGACATTGATGGTTGGTCGGAAGAAATCGACGATGGCCCAGGTACACGTTCTTCCTGCTTTTGTCCAGGTATATACTTTCAGTGTCATCTAAACAGTGCGTGCATGCGTGGTATCCCTTGTTTGTCTGTCCTGAAAGGTTACTGAGAGCGGGCCAATCGTTGATGGTTACAAACAGCAACGCGTGCAGGTTAAATTCCTCCTGTTTGTGCTCATCCCACGTACGTACACCGTTTCCATTCCACAGTTGTAAAAGTTCTTCAACTAATGGCCTTAGGTACACATCAATGTCGTTGTCGGGTTGCTTAGGGCCTTGGATGAGAACTGGCATCATAATGAACTTCCGCTTCATGCACATCCAAGGAGGAAGGTTATACATACATAGAGTCACGGGCCAGGTGTTGTGATTGCTGCTCTGCTCCCCGAAAGGATTAATGCCATCCGCGCTTAAACCAAACCATATGTTCCTTGGGTCAGCTGCAAACTCAGCCCAGTACTTTCTCTCGATTTTTCTCCACTGCGACCCGTCAGCGGGTGCTCTCAACTTCCCGTCTTTCTTACGGTCCTCACTGTGCCATCGCATCAACTTGGCATGCTCTTCGTTTCTGAACAGACGTTTCAACCGTGGTATTATAGGAGCATACCACATCACCTTCGCAGGAACCCTCTTCCTGGGGGGCTCGCCGTCAACATCACCAGGGTCGTCTCGTCTGATCTTATACCGTAATACACCGCATACCGGGCATGCGTTCAGATCCTTGTACGCACCGCGGTAGAGGATGCAGTCATTAGGGCATGCATGTATCTTCTGCACCTCCAATCCTAGAGGGCATACGACCTTCTTTGCTGCGTATGTACTGTCGGGCAATTCGTTATCCTTTGGAAGCTTCTTCTTCAATATTTTCAATAGCTTCTCAAATCCTTTGTCAGGCACAGCATTCTCTGCCTTCCACTGCAGCAATTCCAGTACGGTACCGAGCTTTGTGTTGCCATCTTCGCGATTGGGGTACAACCCTTTTTTGTGATCCTCTAACATGCGATCGAACTTCAGCTTCTCCTTTTGACTTTCGCATTGCGTCCTTGCATCGACTATGACCCGGCGGAGATCATCATCATCGGGCACTGGTTCCTCTTGATCTTCAGCAGCTTCCCCCCTTGCAGCATCATTGGGCACATCGTCTGGTTCCTCTTGATCTTCAGAAGCTTCCCCCGTTGCAGCATCACCGTATTCAGGGGGCACATAGTTGTCATCGTCCTCTTCTTCTTCGCCGTCTTCCATCATAACCCCTATTTCTCCATGCCTCGTCCAAACATTATAGTGTGGCATGAAACCCTTGTAAAGCAGGTGGGTGTGAAGGATTTTCCGATCAGAGTAAGACTTCGTATTCCCACATATATGGCATGGACAACACATAAAACCATTCTGCTTGTTTGCCTCAGCCACTTCGAGAAAATCATGCACGCCCTTAATGTACTCGGAGATGTGTCTGTCACCGTACATCCATTGCCGGTTCATCTGCGTGCATTATATATAATTAAGTGTGTCAAAAACCATTACAGAACATCATGAATAGATAATTAAGTGACCAAATTAATAGAAGTTCATCATCACATTAGAACCAAAGTACATACATAGTTCTCATCTAACAACATATATATAGCTCTCCAGAGCATCTAATTAATTAAACCATACATTGAAACTATGTAAAACATTTCAATGTGAAAACAAATGCGATCATAATCGCGACCAAGGTAACAATTGATCCAACGGCATAATGATACCAAGCCTCGGTATGAATGGCATATTTTCTAATCTTTCTAATCTTCAAGCGCATTGCATCCATCTTGATCTTGTGATCATCGACGACATCCGCAACATGCAACTCCAATATCATCTTCTCCTCCTCAATTTTTTTTATTTTTTCCCTCAAGTAATTGTTTTCTTCTTCAACTAAATTTAACCTCTCGACAATAGGGTCGGTTAGAATTTCCGGTTCAACCACCTCCTAGATAAATAAAATCTATGTCACGTTGGTCGGTATATTTGTCATAAACAATAAATGAACCAAATAGTTATAAAAAGATAATATATACCACATCCGAATCATAGACAGGACGAGGGCCGACGGGGGCGGATACCAAAACCATCGCACTATGTAATAAGAAGGAATAATAAAAGTAACAAAATTAGACAAGTAACTATCTAAAGTAAGAATTTTTTCCTTTCAGAAAGAAGATAAGAACAAGAGGCTCACCACGGTGGTGCTGATGACGAGATCGGCGCGGGCGATCGACGGCGGTGAAGACGGGGACGGGACGTGACGGACCGCTAAACCTAGACAAATCTCGGGGAAAATGGAGCTCGGAGGTCGAGTTTCGAGAGGAGAAAGATTAACTAGTGTGGCTCAGACATTTCATCGAACACCTCATGTGCATAGGAGGTGAGCTAGAGCACCCAAATGCCCTCCCCTCGCCGGCCAGAAAAAACAGAGCACTGTGGAGTGCTCTGCTGTGGCGATGGGGTATATATAGGGAACTCATTGGTCCCGGTTCGTGGCACCAACCGGGTCTAAAGGCCTTTGGTCCCGGTTGGTGCCACGAACCGGGACCAATGCCCCCTTTAGTCCCGGTTGGTGGCACCAACCGGGACCAAAGGCCTTGTGGCCCAATAGGTGGCATAATTTTTTTCCTCTGTTTTTTTTTCTCTTTTGCTTTATTTGTTTTGTTTTGTTTCTACTTACCACAAAAAACTTATTTATTTTATTTCTAATTACTTATGTATTTTACTTTAATTATTTTATTTTTATTTATTTTACTGCTGCTATTTTTACTTAATTTATTAAGGTTTATTAATTGTAGTTACTATAGTTTATTTTATTTTATTTTATTAAGGTTTATTTAGTTTTATTTATTTTATTAAGGTTTATTTATTTTATAAATATAAAAAAATGAACATAGATGCGCTTATAGAGAAAATTAAACCTAAATTCATAGTAAATTTCAAATTTACTATGAATTTAGGTGAAATTCCCTGTATAAGGGCATCTATTTTCACTTTAAGAGAAGCTCAACAAGGCATAGAGGGACGGGCTTATAAACTGGTGTGAGCGCCCTTCGGTTGGCGAGGTGGGACTAAACACTGGCCGCAACTAGGACCAGCCCTTTAGTCCCGGTTTGTGGTATGAACCGGGACTAAAGGGTGGTGGGCCAGGAGCGTGGCCCATTGGTCCCGGTTTGTCCCACCAACCGGGACCAAAGGGTCCGGACGAACCGGGACCAATGCCCCCACGAGGCCCGGCAGGACCCTGGCCGCACGAACCGGGACCAATGCTCACATTAGTCCCGGTTCGTGACTAAACCGGGACTAATGTGAATATTGCACTGTGACCAAAGCCCTGTTTTCTACTAGTGTAATGCCTCCAACCCCATTAGTACCGGTTGGTGGCTCGAACCGGGACTAAAGGTCTAACCTTTAGTACCGGTTGGTGCCACGAACCGGTACTAATGGGCATCGCACCCTTTAGTCCCGGTTCGTGGCACCAACCGGGACTAAAGGTCCCATTTGAACCGGGACTAATGCATGTACGGTGCCCTAGCCGCTCGAACCGGGACTAATGCCACATTAGTCCCGGTTCGTAATGCAACCGGGGTTAATGCTCTTTTCTGGCCGAGCCAAAACCCTGTTTTCTACTAGTGTGGTCAAATTCGCCATGAAATCCAAATCGGTAGCTCGAGCTTCCTGAGACGAGAGAGTACCTCACAGTAGCATAACGCAGAGCGTAACTATATAGAGCCTTTGATCTCTACAGGTGCCTATACAAAGCTGTCTGCCATTGTTTGCTCTAATCAAACAACCAGAAGTAACGACAACATATCAGAAGTAATCAAACCCATTAACAGTCGCGCAAGAGGCGGTCGATGGGCTGTCTTAATCATTTTTCGTGTACAATGCAATTCATGTATAGGTTTGGTGCTTTGTGCTGACAACAATTCTCTGATTGGCATCATTTGCAGTAACTGTGGTGATCCAGGACGCTTTCAAGATTACAAGTTCAGTAGTGGCAACTTGAACTTATGTAAGAATAAACAGAATTTTTTTTCATTCTGAAGAGTTTCCTAACTGTTGACTTAAGCCTTCATAGTTACATCGTTGGATTATGAATAAGAAGGTGCTAATTATATTTTGAGTGAATTTCTGGTGTGTATTATTCAGACTGGCCCTTGAACTAAATAAAGAGAAGTCAAAGATAGCGTGCAGTTGCAGGAGTTGGAATTTTGTTTCTTTGCTACTCCTGTCTGTCTCTGAAAAGCACTGATGCACCATCAATATAATAAGTTGTTGAACGATTCAAGAGGACTAACCTTGCTGTTGCATTTATCCATGGTTTATAGTATGCACAGGCATGCAGAGGAGGGGCACCCTGGGCGCGCCCCTGCCCCTAGTGTAAGGTAACCGGTGCTTGTTTTGTCTCTGTCACACAAAAATAACCCTCTATATTATTCATACTACCAGTGCTCTCGTCGCTGCAGAATATAAGAGAAAAACTGTTTAACCTGAGGGAAGAAAAATAACCCAATCTTGACATGCATCGTGGAGCCGTTCATAGGAGAAGCCAAAGTCTAGTCTACTGCAGAGAAGAAGCATGAAAACTTGTCCGACAGCACACATACATACATACATACATATAGCTTACGATCCCTTACCTAGAGATCTGCCAAATTTATCTCTGACACTATAGAAAATATTAAATCTCTTGATAGTTTACATGTACTCTGTATAAACTCCAACGCCGTAAAGCACAAGCAGGATGTAGGGTTTTATTTCTTCGGAAAGCCTGAACCTAGGTAAATCATGTATCCCCGTTACCATCTTTCAACACATCTAGCTTACGATCCCTTACCTAGAGATCTGCGGAATTTATGTCTGACACAATGTCGTCCATGTTTACTAGTGAAAGAGTTGGTTATTAGAACCGATCAGAATAGCTTAATACATCTTAACGATTAGTGTTTGCATACAGCCTGCCAATAGAAAGCTCTTACCACACTCATGGGTTTAACATACAAAATTAATTACAAGAAAAGGTGTGGAATATTAAGCAGCGGATGCCTTATCTCATAGGCTTGCCTCTGATTCTAGTTTGTTATCTATTTCTGGTGCTCAACCTGTTTGTTTAGAGCAAATTCTTATGGGCTATCAACATGATGCAGAATCACTAGAGTTGTTATAGTAACTGACTGCCAGTCCAGATTTTAAACTACTCTATAAACTGCAAAATGGTGTGATCCAGTTCAAAAACTGCTTATGGATTGGTCATAATCCAGAATTACAAGAGTTTTTTTTTCTGCATTTCATTCTAGCACATTGGGTGGATATTCTGGATTTCCGGTCACTTATAAGTGAATTCATGGCTTATTTCATTGGCCTGGTATGAAAAAAATGATTAGGAATAGAGTAGCTTACTGTGTAGTTTTCTAACATGATAAGCTGAAAGAGTTCTTTACCATGGATTATTATCTCCTCTTCCTATACCAAAACTCCAAAAGGGGTCTGGGAGACTCTAACTATGGATTTCATCTCCGATTACCCAATTCTACTCAGTATGACTATATACTAGTAGTTATTAATAAGTTTACAAAGTATGAACACTTTATTCTACTGAAGCATCAATTCATAGGTCACAAAACAGTCGATGTGTTCATTGATAATCTACAAGTTAGATAGCATGCCTAAGTATGTTTTTTTTCCACCGAGACCCTATATTTACTAGTTCCTGTTGGAAAACTTTCATTGAAAGGACTAGATGTGAACTTCTCACGAGCTCTGATTGTCATCCAGCCACTGGTAATTATACTGACCAGCACTAGTAGAAAACAGGGCTTTGGTCACAGGGCAGTATTCACATTAGTCCCGGTTCAGTCACGAACCGGGACTAATGTGAGCATTCGTCCCGGTTCGTGCGGCTAAGGCATTAGTCCCGGTTCACCTGGGCCCTGCCACGAACCGGGACTAAAGGGTGCGATGCCCATTAGTCCCGGTTGGTGGCACCAACCGGGACTAAAGGTTCTTTAGTCCCGGTTGGTGCCACCAACCGGTACTAATGGGATTTGAGGCATTAGTACCGGTTCATGGCATGAACCGGTACTAAAGGTCCCATTTTCAAACTCTACCCCCCCCCCCCCGACCGCCTTTTCAGTTTTAGAAAAAACAAAAGAAAATGATGGAAATGTCAAAAAAATAAAATAAAATAAGTTTTCCATGTGATATGTGGTCTAGTTGTTGGGAAAATTAATAAATATGAATTTCGACTTTATTTGCAAAATCTTTCTGGAATTTCTTAAAATGGGCATAACTTTTGCATACGAACTCGGATGAAAAAGTTTTTTATATGAAAAATCATCTACTCGAAAAGTTACATCCGAATTTAACTGGGGAAACCCCGTTAAACATTTTTAAAATCCTCAAAAACCTAACAGAAAAAAGTTACGGGGCTTTTAAGATCTGGAGAGGCAAAAAATGCAAAAAATTCAAACTGTGGTCAAACAATGGTCAAACTAATTATTCTAGAATATTAGTGTTACTAAATAATTATTTTAGTTTTTTTGAATTTTGGTCAAATCTGGTCAAACTGTGGTCAAACAGTGGTCAAACAATGGTCAAACTAATTATTCCAGAAATATTAGTGTTACTAAATAATTATTGTTTTTTAAAACAATAGTTTCAAACTCAAACAGTGAAATGTGTCACTTCATGCTCAAGCTAAATTCCTGAGGGTTAATAGGATTGACATCTTACTATTGTCAGGAAAACAACATGTGCAGACTTGGAAACGAGGGAGAATAGAACCCGGAAGTTAAGCGTGCTCAGGCTGGAGTAGTGAGAGGATGGGTGACCGTCCGGAAAGTTAGATGATTTGGAATGATGAGGGGTGATTAGAGATTAGAGGATAAATTGAGCAGTGATGAGGGGTGGTGATTAGAGATTAGAGGTTAAAATAATTCAGAAAATTGAAAATCAAAAAAAAATTCAAAAAAAAATTCGCAAAAAAACTTTTCAAAAGAAAATCATAAAATTTCCTTTAGTCCCGGTTAGTGTTACCAACCGGGACTAAAGGTGGAGCTCCACGTGGCCGCGGCCTTTAGTCCCGGTTCGTGTAAGAACCGGGACTAAAGGGGGGAGGCATTAGTAACGACCCTTTAGTCCCGGTTCAAAAACCGGGACTAAAGGCCCTTACCAACCGGGACAAAAGCCCCCTTTTCTACTAGTCCAGGTAAATCAACAGGTTAAATGCTATTTAAGATGCTTCATCAGTGGTCATCCTAAAAGTGGTCTAGATGGCTTTCAATATGTGAGCTCTGGTACAACACAAACTAGAAGGGTTGAGTGCGCTTTGTTGCGTCGTTGGGTTTCTTCAAAAAAATCATCACTCTGTTTCAAAATATATTGTGTATTACTTTTTTCAAAAGTCAAACCTTTTATGTTCAATAAAATTTATAGAGATAAATAGAAATACATAATATCAAATCGATATTTTTAAATTCCTCATGAAATGAATTTCCACACTTTTTTGCTTAATATTGTGGATGTTCATATTTTTGCTCTAAACTTGGTCGAAGTTGAAGAAATTGGAATTTCTACAAAACTAATACCCCTTATATTTTGGAACGGATGGAATATTTAGTTTGGCGGGTGCTGGAGATTACTTTTTAAAAAGTCAAACCTTTTAAGTTCAATAAAATTTGAAGAGAAATATATAAAAATCCATAATATCAAGTCAGTATTTTTAAATTCATCATGAAATGAATTTCCATATTTTTGTGTAATATTGTGGATGTTGATATTTTTTTCTCTGGACTTGGTCAAAGTTGAAGAATTGGACAAAACTAACACCCTTATATTTTGGAAAGGATGGAATATTTAGTTTGGCGGGTGGTGGAGATTACCTTTTTTAAGTCAAACCTTTTAAGTTCAATAAAATTTGAAGAGAAATATATAAAAAATCCATAATATCAAGTCAGTATTTTAAAATTCATCATGAAATGAATTTCCATAATTTTTTGTTTAATATTGTGGATGTTGATATTTTTGCTCTGGACTTGGTCAAAGTTGAAGAAATTGGCTCTGTCATTTATCATCTAGCTCTTCCCAGTGACAGCCGCATACACCCGGTCTTCCACATTTCTCAGCTCAAGTAGGCCATAACTCCTAATTTCCAGGTGCACTCTTCATTGCGAGATGCTGATGCTTATTCACAGTGTCCTCTGCCGCTCTGCGTGTGTTGTAGCGTCAGGTTCGCCAGCTTGGCAATCATGCAAATACCGCACGTGTTGATTGAATGGAACAAACGAGAACCTAATGCAGCTACCTGGGAAGATTTTGACCACCTGTATCAATGTTTCCCTCAAGCTCTGTGGCTTGGGGGCAACAATCCTACAAGGCCGGGCCGGGCCAGAGGCCTACCGGCCTGGCTCACTAATCCGAATTGGGCCCATTAAGACTTTTGATATATATACCTGCACCTTATCCTGTAACTGGTAGGAATGGATGGATGGCTGAAGGCCTAGCGCCTATAATCGTTGTAAGCTACTCCCTCTGTTCTGTAAGTCTTTATTTAGAGATTCCAACAAGGGACTACATACGAAGCAAAATGAGTAAATCTACACTCTAAAATATGTATATATACATCCGTATGTTGTAGTTCATTTCAAATCTCTAAAAAGACTAACATTTAGGAACGGAGGCAGTACAAGCTGTGAGGGTGGTTCGGAGGAACAACTTAATTTGAATTCGCCACGAAATCCATATTTGTAGCTCTGAGCTTCATGAGAGGAGAGAGTACCTCACAATAGCATATAGCAGAGCGTAACTACATAGAGAAACATACAGAAAACTTCACAGTGCTCTCATCACTGCAGAATATACGAGGAAAACTGGTCGTCTGAGTTAACCTGAGGGAAGAAAAACAACAGCGTCGAAAACTTGACTGCCATCGTGAAAGTTAAGATAGCATGAAAAACTTGTCCAACAGCATACATAGATACATATAGCAGCGCACAATATAAGTTAAGATAGAAAGGAATGCTTCAGCTTGTTGCTCCAAACCAAACAAGCATTTGTAATGCAAAGCAATACAAGAAGAATAACCATGCCAAGAAAACAAACATCAAATCAATGGAGGAAAAGACCCCCGCAATTGTATTACGGAGCCAAAATCATCACCCCCATAATCCTGGTGTAGTGTTCAAACACACACCACCAATTCATCATTCATGCAAGTGGTAAAAGGACAGAACGCACCTCCCCGCGATTCAAACTATCCTGATTTGTACATCTTCAGGCAAATAAAAGAACCCCGAACCCACATCCTATATGTTCCGCACGGTGAAAAAAGAGTCTCCTGTTACTTCACCCACCTACTTGGCCGCAGCGCCACGGTAAAAAGACAGAACCCACTCAGGTTCAACCTACACTACAGGTATTCGTTTGCACACTCTCACCTAAGCTCTTCGCTTGCTCTGCCAAAAACAAGTCACTCATGTTTTCTACATCGACTATTACCTTGTCAACCGCTCCTACTTCTTCGGCGCCGCTTCAGGGCCCTGCCCAGCAGCACTGCCCTTGCTCTGACTCTTCTCCTTGTCCTTGTCCTTGTCACCTTTCCTCTTGGAATGTTCGAGACGGTCCAACTTCTGCCTCTGGAACTCAGAGAACCTCTTGGCCTTTGCTGCTGCTGCCGTCTCCTCTATATCCCTGGTGCTCTTCCCCTCCACAGGCTTCTTGGTCGGGCTCTTGGTGGGTTCCTCATTGGCGGGCTTCTTGTAGCTGTAGAATGGGTTGCAGAGGTCCTTGATGCTCTGGATAAACGTGGCGCTGGGGTCTTGGCACGGCTGCCCCTGGATGTAGGAAAGGACACTTGCCCTTGCATGTTCATACCCATCCCTGACAGGTTCAGAGCCATCCTGCTCCCTGAGCCACTTGAACTCAAAGTAGCCGATGCGGCAGACACCAACTGCTGTCACCCCAGTGCCCACAATCTTACCGCCCTTGATAAGCACCTTGCGGGCCAGGTCTGGTAGCTCAAGCCATTGGTCAATAGCCTGTTGAACCAAGAAAACAATCGACATTGTCAAACATAACATCTTATATTATGGGACGGAGGGAGTATCATTTTCATACAACAATATGAAACATCTAGCAACGATGTGGAACAATAGCAACACGACGCAACTTGTGGACATGATAACCTGTCAGAGTATAAATAGCAACAAGGGCGAGTAACATCCAAGAGCTCCGCCTATAAATACACCTCTGGTGATGATTCTAAAATGGCATGCAACATCCAAGAGCTCCGCCTATAGCAACAAGGGCGAGTAGGAACCAACATAGGCGTCATGCACGAAACACCACATCAAGCTTATACAATTCATCGCGGTATTAACATGTCGTAGAACATCCCTTGTTTAGACTAGTTCCCAAACAAGGAACACCTTGACAAAATTAAAGAGCAACAGGTGTAACGACGAGCCGAGAAGTATCCAGGAACTTAGCACTCGGCATGGTAACTAGAGTAGAAGATCTCTCTGTGTCCCCCTGGTAATGATGAACTAAGAATAAAAGTAAAGCCAGCCAGGTAAAGAAGTTGCCAAGATATCCCTCAATTACACGGCAGAATGCACATCCTAATTGCACTCGAGGTCTGACCAGAGAGAACATACGTCAAGACACTGCTTGATGCACCATTTCACTCCATTTTGGTATTAACATGTTGTCACAGCATCCCCTGTCAGTTATATACTTGTACCTCCGTCTGAAAATGTAAGGCATTTTTGCAGGCTAGTTTAGCCAGCAAAAACGTCTTACATTTTGAGTTGGAGGTACTAGTTCCCAAACAAGTAACACCTTGACAGAATTAAAGAGGTACAGGTGTAACGATGGGTCGACAAGTGACCGGGAATTTAGCACTCAGCATGGTAACCAGACCAGAGTAGAGGACCTATCTGTGACCCCCTGGTAATGATGAACTAACAGTAAAAGTAAAGCCAGCCAGGTAAAAAAAAAAGTTGCCAAGACATATCGCTGAATTACACACAGAAGAATGCACGTCCTAATTGCATTAGAGGTCTGAACAGAGGTTTAAGAGAGAACATACCTGGAGTCCCCGCCTCACGCGCGTTGACATTGGTGGCTTGTCCCTGTGCCGGTTGCCTTCGTTGGGGTCTCGGCTGGCCGGATAGGGATCTGTTACGGTGATGCACTGAGACAGTAAAATTGAAAGATGGTTCAAGATCTGTTTGGGATGCATATATATAATAAATTTACTTGAAGCATAGCACCAATACCAGTAGCATGCAGATAGACAAAAAAGGAAGCCCTTGGATAGGCCTTGAGAGAGAAGCAAGCAAGTAACTATATATGGGACTCCCTGCCATGAATCATGGCTGAGTACCTAGATATATATATATAGACAAGCTATGGCATGAAAAATCATGGCTGGGTGCCTAGCTATAGATATACAAAGACAAGCTCTTCCCCCAAACAGAATGATGGCAACTTATCATAAGAGATTCTGCTTTGCCGGTTGTATCTAATCTACTCGCTCCGTACGGAAATACTTGTCATCAAGATGAATAAAAGGGGATGTATCTAGATGTATTTTAGTTCTAGATACACCCCTTTTTATCCATTTTCATGACGAGTATTTCCAGACGGAGGGAGTAAGAAATAAGAGGAACAAAATCCAATTGCTTGGGACATAATAATAATAACAATCCAGCCAAGAAACGACAACCTGGAACAGTGCCTGCACGAAATGAAAGACCCCCATTACAGAAATTAAGGAGCATCTGTGATATAGAGGCTTTCACAAAGAAGCAAGCATAGAACACCTGCTTGGTGAAATGCAGGTAGAAGAAGAATGCCTGAACCCGATCAAGCTACCCTGCCCACACGAGGTACCCTGCTCTGCTTGGTGACTCCACTCCTTGGGCAGTTCAAAAGTTTTATTCAATATAATGGGGGCGAAATGTATTACATTACATTTCGCAGCAGAAAGAAGCACCCCCAAATAAATCCCGTTCGTCGTCTAAGGGACCCAATTCGGTACGGCGTTCCTGAGGGAGGCAGCAGGGAAGCCCACGAAGTTACGATTCCAGCCTAATAATTATCGGGGGATTTCGTGGTACGAACATCGCACCTAGTACTAGTAGTAGGAAACGAAACGAATCGAATCGTCGTCGTCAACGATGAACCAACCAATTTCGTCGCATCAAGAAAGAAAGAAGAAATTCCCCCACGGGGTGGTCTCAGAGAAGTTCCTCGCGGGATTCAACTAGTAGACAAATAATAGGTGTTGATTCCACCAAACAAATAAATCCCGTTCCGTTGCTCGTCTACAAGTAAAAGACCCAATTCCGTACGTACGTTCCTCACGGAGGAAGCGGCCAAGCCCAGAAAGTTGCGATCCAGCCCCTAACTATCGCGGATTTCGTCATCCAACATCACAGATTGATTCAGATGGAGCTACGGAAAGAAGATGTACCCCTTTACTTGGCGAGTAGAACACCCGGTACGGCATCGGCTTCTCCCAGTCCCAGGGGAGCCGAAGCCTGCCGTCGGCCCGCGCGGCCCGGAACCTGTGAGTGAGCTCACGAAGCTTGTCCGCCATCGGGCCTCTCCTCGCCGCTCGCCGCTCGACGCTCGCGCCTCCGCTCCGCTAGCTAGGGTTTGGTTTGGTAGGGTGGAGAAGGCGGAGGGAGGGGAAGGGAGCGGGTGGGGTTTGGGTGAGTGTGGCGGGGTGGCCGTTCTCTCTCTCTCTCTCTCTCTCTCTTCCTTTCCTTCCTTCCTTCCGCCGCGAGGCCACACCACACACACACACAGAAGGCAGAGGCTTTTTTTTACTTGGGCCGGGCCGGGCCGGGCTGGGCTGGGCTGGGCTGCACGGGCCACGTTGGATGGGCCTGGCAACTTTCGTGCTTCAGCTTATTTTTTGCCGTGTGTCGGTGCAATTTGCCATCCTCGCATCACTAGACTCGCCGACCGTGTGGCACTTAACATTTGTCTGGGCAAATTTTTCAACCGATGAAGCCATGGACGGATTTTGAAAAATTCATACTCCCTCCGCTCCCAATGCATAGAGACTGCCTCAACTAATCTGGATCCGATCGATCTGGATACTTTACGGATCTGAAAGAAAATGACCAAGAATTGTTTTTATATGACCATGGATTTTTCAAAATTGTTCGCCGATTCAAAGAATTAATGTTCGTTCAATTCAAAAAAATCTTCACAAAATAAAAACAATTGTGGATTCGAGAGTATTCATAAATTGGAAAAATATTTGCAAATTCAAAAAAAACTTCATGAAATTCAAAAAGAACTCATTAATTTTTAATTGTTCGCCATGCAAAAAATGTTAGAACAGACCTAAGTCCTTTTCACAAAAAATAACAATGATAATAAACTGTTAGAAATAATGCGCATAGCCCATATAGAATTTCTGAAACCTCACAAAATCGAAAATTTACTAGATTTCAAAAAAATATTCCTGAATTCAACTTTTCTTTGAAATTCAAAAAAAACCTTCATGGATTCAATAAATGTTTGCTAAGTTCAAATAAAGTTCACACGTTCATTAAATGCATGTGAAAATAACAAAAAAACACAAATACTTGCCACAGCCTACTTGGGCGCAGCGCCACGGTAAAAAGACAGAACCCACTTAGGTTCAACCTACACTACAGGTATTTGTTTGCACACTCTCACCTAAGCTCTTCGCTTGCTCTGCCAAAAACAAGTCACTGTCTTGTTTCGTGAGGCCTTAGAGCATCTCCAGCCATTGGCCCCACCAGGACGCATAAAAATCGCTCCCTGAAGGCGAGCCGGCGATTCGTTCGGCGCTGGGGCGGTTTTGCGCCCAGTCGTCGCCCCCAGTCGCCGATTTTGGCCCACTTTTGGAGCCCCATTTCGGCGAAAAAGGCCCAAATGGGCGAGAATAGGTCCATATTCGGCGTGGTTCGCCGTGGCTCGGCGTTCAATTATCAACATAAATATTTTTTTATCACATATTTCATCACAGAAAATTCAAATACTTCAACAAAATAGTTCAACAACAAATAGTTTAATACAAATTATATAGTTCAACAAATAGTTCAATTATATAGTTCGTCGCGCCCGGTGTCGCCCTTGAGCCTCCATAGGTGCTCTATCAGATCTTGCTGCAGTTGATGATGCACCTGTGGGTCTCGGATCTCCTGACGCATACTGAGGTAGGCAGTCCTGCTCGCTCTCAATGATCATGTTGTGCAAGATGACACAGCAGGTCATGATCTCCCACATTTGATCTTTCGACCAGGTCTAAGCGGGGTACCGGACAACAGTAGCCTTCGAGACGATGCCGGTTCTTACTTTCACCCGCCCCGGCACCGAGCCACCTCGCCGCGCCTTTTCATTGCTCGCCAGCAGCTGGGCGAGGGCGGCGAGCACCATGAGATGCTCTTCTTCCTGGACGTCGGCCTCGGCTTCCTCCTCCAGCAGCGCGGCGAGCACTTCCTCGTCATCCGAGTCCATCGCCGAGGCAGGCAAATTGCCGAACACCTTGCGCGCGGTGGGAGTGCACCTGCCGCTAAACTGCCCCTCCGTGGCCGGAAACGGCGGCCGGAAACGCCCAGCTGGCCTCGGAGGGGTTGCCGCGGCGAACCTCTGCTATTTTTCCGGCGGGGAATGGCTATCTACCGGTGAAGGGCGGCGGGGCGGCGCCGGGATATACCTAGTGGCGGCCGAGAGCGCGGGGGGTGGGAGGCGAGTCGGGGAAGAAAATCTTGACTTTTCACCTGACGGCGTGGGCCAGCCGCGCTTTTCCCTTGCACCGGAACCCCCAAGCGCCCCCCAGCGCGCCGGGTTCGGCCTGCGGCCGCCGGGCGGAAAAAAGGACCGAACCGGCGCTTTCCGTCGTCCTGGGGGCGCGACTGGACCTTTTTTTGGCGCCGGTGCCGAAAAAGTCGCCTGGGGGCCTGTTGGGGGCGCGGCTGGAAATGCTCTTATACAATGCAAGGTGCTTAGGAGAGATGCTTGGAGAAACTAGTCAATGTGTGCACGTTAATTTGGAAGTATATTAAATGCATATGGATATTAAGTAGGATATTATTTGCGTGTTATTATGTGATTAGCACTATTTTTGGCATGAAATTAACTGCACGCTAAACGTGTTGACCGCTCGACATTGAAGTAGTCTAGATCGCTGGATTAACATGATTTGATGACCGAGATTAATTGAATCTGCCCCTTGGGTTCTTTTTATATGGTATAGATAGATAAACCAATATTTTCTTATGCACCGGTGCTTATTTGTACAGGGCAAGCGCTTAATTAGACGTCTCTCCTATAAAAATAGACACCAGTGCTTCAGAAACAAATCGGTTTATTTTCTAAGCACCTCTATAAGCACCTAGCATTGTACAAGGCCTGAATCAACTATACTTTATCCGGCGCTGCTCCTACTTCTTCGGCGCCGCTGCGGACCCATAGAGGACCTATAAGGGAATGGAGGGAGTACAATTCATTGCGGTATTAACATGTCGTAGAGCATCCCTTGTTTAGACTAGTTCCCAAACAAGGAACACCTTGACAAAATTAAAGAGCAACAGGTGTAACGACGAGCCGACAAGTATCCAGGAACTTAGCACTCGGCATGGTAACTAGAGTAGAAGACCTCTCTACAAACGACTGTCCATGCATGATTTTTGGACGATGGCTTTCTTGAACAGTGCAGATTTGTTGAACAATACTATCCAACGGATGCTGTTGTCCATCGTCCACAAATCATGCTGTTGTCTGTGTCGTCCACAAATCATGCTCTTTTCAAAATTCATACTCCCTCCGCTCCCAATGCATAGAGGCTGCTTCAACTAATCTGGATCTGAGGGAGTAGCTACTCTTTTTATATATAGTTTTTTGGCTGGTTTAATTATATCAATAAAAATATCTATGGATTTCAAAGAAAAATATATCATCATTTTTTTAAACGACCATGATTTTTCTTTTTAAAAAAATTGTTCACAGATTCAATGAATGTTCATTCAATTCAAAATATTATGACAGAAAATGGAAAATTCTTTCTGGGTGGGCTGGCCGCACACCTGGATGACGTTCTTTCGGCCTTCCTTTGCAAAAACAAAATTGTGGTACAAGTGAGGCTGAGAATTTTTTGGCAATTCTTCGGGTGAGTCTTCCGCCTCACTCGGTATACGATGGTTAGTCGGGCCCGAGCGAGATGTTGGGAAGTTTGAGCGACCGTGCGCAATCATTGGAGATTTTGCATGTACAGAACGATCGATCTAGATACTTTATGAATCTGAAAGAAAATGACCAAGAATTGTTTTTATATGACCATGGATTTTCAAAATTGTTCACAGATTCAAAGAATGTACGTTCAATTCAAAAAAATCTTCACAAAAAAAATTAGTGGATTCGAGAATATTCATGAATTTGAAAAATATTTGCAAATTCAAAAAAACTTCATGAAATTAAAAAAGTCATTAATTTTTAAATGTTCACGATGCAAAAAATGTTAGAACAGACCTAAGTCCTTTTCATGAATAATAATAATAAACTGTTAGAAATAATGGGCACAACCCATGTAGAATTTCTAAAATCTCAAACTAGGCTCAGGAATAAATTTTCTGAAATATCAAGCTGGGCTCACAAATAAATAGCAAGTGGTACCACCCCAGAAGTCGAGGAGGTGTGAGACCTTTTTATACAGTGGGTTCTCTGCACCACATTCAGTGAGGTGTGAAAGAGAGAAATAGAAGACCACACGCACGCGCTCGCTCGCCTCGTCTCGCTGGGCTCGGACCAGGGCGGCCCGCGGGTGCGACATGCGTGTGGATGGTCCGCTGAAATCCGGTCCTGTGCCTTGCAGCGGCGCAACTTCCCGCCGCCATTTTATTTTTTGATGTCTTGGCCAACAAGTTAAATATTTCTTGTCCGGAGAATATACGATTTACAAACTAAGTCGGTTTGAGACTGTGATCGCAACTGATTCAAGGATTCAACGGTGACGATTGCAGCTCGGGGGTTCTAGTCCTTAGTAACACATGCACGAAGACTTTTGAACTATCATCAATAAGGTCAGGTCACCTCTAGTATGGGAGCAACGACGATGACACGTCTTCCTATATACTTGTAGCTGGTCCTAGTGAGTTCTCGTCATTTTGCATGGTCTCCGTAACCTCCATGATTCAAGCAAGGCAAACCGTCGTGGAGAGCATGATCTTAGGCTTTGCTGGCATCCTCAACGAAAGGGGGAATGTTGGTGCTAGAACTGACGGATCTTGAATAGGTGGCCCCGAGCTGGTAATCTTAACACTATGGTAATAGGAAGTAAAAGGGACATAATATTTACACAGGTTCTGGCCCTCTCGAAGAGGTAAAACCCTACATCATGTTTGCATTATATTTATTATGGATAAGAGCATCTCCAACCGTGGTTGTAAAAAACGCGCGCGCGGTAAAAGTTGGTTTTGGCGCGCGCAGGGCGGTTTGGCGCGCTCCAGCTGGCGCGGGAAAGGAAAGCGCGTGCGGCGTCCAGCGCGCTTTATAAATGCAGCGTCCGCCACACGTCCTCGCACCGCTCTCCACCTCGCCACGCGCCCCTGCCGCTGCTCTCTCCCCGCTCTTTCTCGCCCCGCCGCCGCGCCGCAGGGGAGTTTCGGGCTACCGCGGCGTCCGCGCGCCCCCCTCGGCTCCTTCTCCACCGAGATCCGGTTCGGCAACATGCGCCTCAGCCTCGGCACTTTCGAGACCGCCCACGAGGCCGCCGGCGCGTACGACGCGGCGTCGTCGCGTCTTCGGCGGCCTCACAGGGACATGAACTTCCCCGAAGTGCCGACGCAGGAGATGGCGCAGGAGCTCGCGCCTCCCCCGCGGCTCGTCACCGACGAGGATCGTCGCGACAACTGGAGGCGGGAGCGCCGTCTCACCCTCGCCGAGATGGACGAGGAAGCCATGGAGCAGTGGTGCCAATGCTTCCCGCAGGACGTCATCAACGAGCGCCAGTTCTTCGCGCAAAGGAGGGCCGAGAGGGAGGAGAGGAGGGCGGAGCGAGCCGCCTATCGCGAGGACAGGCGTACGCGGAAGGAGGCCGCGCTCTTCAACATCGAGCTAGGAGAAGCGTCGTCCTGGGACTCCGAGGACGATCAGTATCTTGAAGCCTTCATTCAGACGTCGGAGGAGGACATCACCGAGGCGGAGTCGGAGTCGAAGGAGTCGGACGAGGAGTAGTCGGAAGAGGAGTAGTAGTAGAACTATCTTTTTTGTTAATCTATCTATGCTAGAACTATCTATGTATCGTTTTATCTATCTATGTATCTTTTTTTATTTAATCTATCTATGCCTATCTATGAAGTTTCAAGTCGGAGTCGAGTGCGTATCTAGTTGGAGCAGATGGAGAAGATGACTAAAAAAAATTTAGCGCGTCTGCTGGAGCGGCGCGCGCGTGCTACGTTTTGTAGCGGTCGCTGGAGCCAGCACACCGCGGCGCGCAAAAACTGGCTACTCCGAAAGGTTTTTTAGCGCGCCGCGTGTTGCACGCCTGTTTGAGATGCTCTGAGGTACAAAGTACAAAATC
This sequence comes from Triticum aestivum, assembly GCF_018294505.1. Lineage (NCBI taxonomy): Eukaryota > Viridiplantae > Streptophyta > Magnoliopsida > Poales > Poaceae > Triticum > Triticum aestivum. The sequence continues at coordinate 486,850,987 of NC_057796.1, forward strand.
ATCTACCTCAAAATCGTTTGAGTGTGTTCAGTCTAAAAACCTTCAGCGTGCCCCGACGCTGATGTACTTGCTGGAGCATGTCAAAAACTCGTCCAAGAGTCGAGCAACTTAACCCCATGTCGCCGCCCTCGCCAAAGAAATCTTACTCAACCGAGCTTGTAAAAACTACAAAAAGACTCGAGCAACTTAAGGCCGTGTCGCCGTCGATGCTTGTGTGGTCAGGCTAATGTGTATGGGAATATGCCGTCCGCCCGTTCGGCCGATTGTTTCACGGCAATGAGAGGAGGTGGAGCTTCACACGCACGCATGTGTCACCATTCGCAGGATCTCATCAGCGCCAGTTCCATCAGGCTGTCCTCCTGACACGAAACACCTCGGGGTGATGAGAATGAGTAGAGCATGCACATCAGACGTTGGAGAAAATCAATGACACGGTTCCTCTACTCTGCACCAATCTACTACTCTCTCCACGCCACCTTATTATTGCTCTAAAATCATGCAATCAACTTTTTTGTGACCACTAACACCTAAACCAGATTAATAAGCCATGAACTCGAATGTAGGGCTGGAACTTAGTCGTTGTTCAGTCTTCAGCTCCACCCAAAACAACTCTGCCCAGGTGCACTCCAAGAAGGCATGTGTGCCATAGTTTCCTCTACTCTGCACGGTTCGTAGAACGCAACCCTCCCCCCTGAAGCTCGAGGCCCTACCATTATCCACACTTCTTGCCACCAATGCTCTGTAGGCAGATCGTACGGTGAACTTTCCAAATTTTCTTGAGATTCCAAGCCCACGTGTCGTCACCAAAATTCTCAACTAGGAGCAACTCCAACGGGCCAACCCAAATGGACGGCGCATTTGTTCGCTTTTTATCTGTTTGGGTCGACCGTCTGTCCGGCGTCCCCCTTTTTTACATTTGGGTCGGCAGTGCGCCAACGCGCCGACCCATTTCATGTCCGCACTCAATTTTTTTAAAAGGCCAGCGGCCATAGATCATGTCGGCACAATGCCATCGCCGGCATACATTGCCGGTTTCAAAAAATATCACCACACAGTTCATGCTGGCGCACTCGCCAGCAGCCGGCACACATGCCAGCACATAAAAAAGGGTGGGACTTGAGTTCGACCACGTCATCGCGGCCCCGTGGTCATGCCAGCACACAAGCCGGCATACAAAAAAGGAAGGCGCTCGCCGCCACGAGATCACTCGTCGGTGAAGTTGAGCATATCGGCCTGCATCTTCTCGAATCATGGTCTCTTTCTTGACGACACGATGTTGAGATCCACCTTCATTATCTCCATCCTGGTCATCATGCTCGCGAGAGCCACTTCTTTCGTCTTGGTCTTGGTCCTTCATCTCAAGCATCTTGGCTTGCTTCTCCGCGTCCATCCCAAGCCTCCTCCTTTGGATCTCCATGAAGGCGTTCATTTGCTATTCTTTGAAATGCCGGCGCTCCTCCTCCCTTGAGTCATTCTTGCTCATCATGCCCTCCACGCTTGCGACCAAGGCGTTCGATGCCGCATCCCGCTTGTCCTCCTTCTTGGAGTTGGTCTTCCCCCGCGGCCGTGCCGGCTCGCCGTCCCCAACCTCCTCCACGACTTGCTTCCCCCCACGCGACTTGAGGGCGGCATATTGCGCCTTAAACTTCTCCTCGTCTTTGATGACCCTAAAGCAATGGGAGAGGTTGAAGCACTTGCCATTGTGTTGGACCTTAAATGCCTTCAAAGCTTGAAACGCCTACAAATGTATTTCACGCAAGCATATTGGCAAATGGTATGCAAATGAACACACAAGCATTTAAAACAATACAGAGGCTAGCCAACTCGTTTGGAGAAGGCTCCCCCGATTTCAGCCTTCGTTGGCCGTCGGATGCTGGTCAACAGGGTCGTCTGCGTGCTGCTTCCTGTTGGATCATCGCGTCTTGCATCACGTCTCGTTTTGACCGGCCGATGAAAACGATGAGGCGAATGACGTGTGGGCTCATGGCGAAGGGCGATAGGCTGGGTCAAACATTTCTGGGTGTTCGCGCGGCCTCTCCTCATGCGCCGCGTGCGCCTGCGCGCGTCGGGCGCTCCCTCTTTTGCCGTTCGCTCCTTTGGCTGGTTGGCAGCCGCATATGAACCCGTTTCTGCACCCGCGGTTGTGTTGTACCGATGACGGGTGGGCCTGTGCTGCCCTTGGTCCCGCTCGTCAGCTGCATTAGCTGCATGTCACACGGTGTGGTTTGGTTTCCGCGGGTCAACCATTTTTGGTGGGTCGTTCCCCACGCCCTGCGCACGTCGTGCGTTGTGGCGATAGAGCAGAGGGGTCAGCCGGTGCGTGTGCACCCGGCTTCTGCGCCTGCGGATTCTTTCCACCGTATGACTCGTGGGCCAGGTTCATCTATGGTCCTACACGTTGGTGAGTGGTGTTCGTTCGGTCCGTGTCCAGTCGCTTCGTCCGGGTTGGAAGGAGTTGTTGCGCTGCACCGTGGGCTGCTTGGTGCCTAGCTGACTCCTGCGCTAGGTCCTGTCTCATCCTGTGGTGTACCATTGGCCATTGCCATTCTCTCTGGTCTTTTATCACCATTTTTTTTGCCGCACGCCGCTGCTCAAGGGCCCGCGTAGACGGACGGTCCCATTTGTCTGTTGGATGGGTGTATGCTGCGTGCGTCTGCCCCTCCCTCGCTGCCGGCGTACTGTGGCTGATGCACGGACCACACCGACGTGCGAGCGCCGCGGCATGGTCGCGCGCGATAGGGCCCTGAGGACGAGGCGTGCGCGTCCACGATCCTGGTGACGGCTGGAGGGAAGCCCCGGGAGCTGCCGTTCGCGCTGCTGGCGGAGCGGTGGATGGTGGTGGCCTTGGTGGGGGCCACCGCGGCGCGGGATGGGTATGAACGCGGTGGCGGCGGCGAGCGAGCGGGAGAACACACTGCTCTCCTTTGGCCGCGCTGCCGACCACGCGGCCGTCGCCATGGTCGAGTTCGACGTCCAGGTATATACAGACACAAATGAAGCTAGCCTCCGCTTGAATTTCCCATCATTAGTTCGCAATTGATACGCTGTTAGCTTGTTTAAGCTTGGACTCTCGTCGGCTCGTCTCGCTTCCTTCGACTGTACTCTGCTGCGATCTATTGTGGTGACCCTTGTTTGCTCGATGGGCGACGCTGGTTCAGGTTCGTCCTGCTCGTCTTCTTGTGTTTTTCACCTCACCTCTCTCTTTGCTTCGCCTACTAATCTCGCATGCTTGGGCTCGTTTCGTCCATGCGCAGTTTGTTTCGACTTGCCGTTGTCGCCTGCGTCGACGCGTGTGTCTTTCTGTCCTTCGCGTTCAGGTTTGTGCACGCCACTTCTGCTCGCCTATAACCTGTTCGATGAAATGCGTTTGTGCTAACATTTGTTCTTCGGTTTACTCTGTTTTCTTCGTTTTCTTCCTTCCTAGCTCTGGTAAATAGGTTGTTCTTTTCCTTTTCTGAACCACGAGTGTTTCTTGCTTGCATCTGCATCTTTGCATGCCGTTGTTGTTTTCTGACCGGTTCTTTTCTATATTTCGTAGGTTGTACGATCTCGCCCGTTGCTGCGTTCACGTTCTGCTCGTTGCTTCGTCTCTGTTTTACTCATCAAGGTTTGCTGATCTCCCCTCTGTCTACCTTCCTATTCTGCTTTCTTTATGTACTATCATGTTGGCTATCCTACTGGTTGTTTCTGTATGTACTATCATGTTATCTTAGCCTACTAATCGTTTGAATATATTTAGTTGTCTTTCTAACAATAGCCCATCAAGCTAGCAATATTTCATAAGCAACACTTATTATACTAGAGATTGACGAGTATGATATAAATAGTTTAATTAAATAGCTGCCGTGATATGGAAAATTCATGTATTTTCTGTTGCTGTTCAAGAGTATGCCTGTTAAGAGATTCAGTTGCCATGGTTCCCTGGGCAAGATTCAGTTTTACATGGATTATTCTAGATAAATTCAAGTTATTTGCGTTGGGACACCTAAGCTAACCTTTATACCTTTCTATTTAGGAGATGGCAGCAGTATATACAAAATATATCACTAATTATTTGTAGAGTTCATTCTTGATAGGAAAAAAAACTGTTATAGCTGATGTCAACACGTCAAGGTGAGTTTCACCCAATCCTTCTTCACTCCTCTCTCCCTCTCTCTCTAACTCTGCAACTCTGCAAGCTTATGTAGTGTGCTCTGCTCCAATGATTTTTAATTGTTGTAAATAAATATCTCTTTTTCATTTCCTATGCTGAAAGGAATGGTAATGCTTATGTTTTACTATTTGTAAAATTAACATATGCCAGTTGGCTTCTTCAGGTGGCTTATTGTTGATTTTATTTTCTTGTCCGCCTCTATGAAATTTTTGAAGGACTTGTCAATCCAATGGATTATGATGCACGATGTTGAATTAGATATGGCTGCCAGTATGCAGGCCATCTTGAGTGTCTCATCTAGATCAATGGGAACAAGAAAGTACACATATTAGGAAACTGAAATGTGACAACACTTATTTTCGTCTAGATGACTGCCAGTATCCACGATGTTGAATTTTTGTCAGAATAGCGTACCTAAACAGTTGGTTGTTCGTCTAGATTAAAAACCCAGCTATAAGAATGGGTTGACAGCATTGGTTGACTCTATTGGCACTTCAATGTTGTCCAGATTCATCATTTTTTTGCCATTGATTTTCCAGATGGTATTTCATAGGCTTCTTATTAGTGACTTCCAACTTCCATACGAAGCATGAGTGAATTTCTTGTTTCAAATATTGATTTGTTGATTACGGACACTAATTGACACTGTGACCTTGATGCTTGATAGAATTGCATCAATGAATTTCTTCTTTTCTTGTTACTTGCTTTGCTCAATGTATATCTTGGTCTGTTATTGCGTGACTTTGCAAATGTAAAACTGAGGCTTTTCGGCCTTGGTAATTTTGATTCTTGTCATGTTCAGGATTCAGACGGTTCTGAAACCACATTCATAGTTTTTATTTAGGTTTGAGTTGCACAATAACAAAATCGATGATTGTTTACTTATGGATGGTAATATATTTACTTTCATTGGTTTTGAAGTTATAAGAAGGTCACCATGACAATTGATATTAAGGTTTAGTAGTTCTACTCATTTTTATTCTTTGAGATACTCCTCCAATGCAATTTATTTTCATCGGTTTTGAAGTTATAAGAAGGTCACCATGACAGCTGATATTAAGGTTTAGTAGTTCTACTCATTTTTATTCTTTGAGATACTCCAATGCAATTTTGATGCAACATTGGATATTTCCACAGCTTTAACCTTATGCCACAATTGCTTTTGTCTTATTTCAGTGTGTTTATTTGCCATCTTTATGTGCTCAGGACCAAAAGAATTGCTAATCTTGCAGTTTTAATAGACGTACATTCTACAACATGGTAAAAAATAAGGGGAGCTTTTAGACGGCCTGTAGGTTATCATATGAAATCCGGTTAAATTTTAGGAAGGTTTAGGAGTATCTCCCTTTTTTGTATAAATTCGGCTCCACAATTGCTTAAGCAATAGCTAGGTTCTAGAACAAACCTGCTACGAATAATTGCATTGTTACTTCAGTGAAAAGTTCCCGGGCATTCTATGTGTCCCTCTGGACTTGGTTGAAAGTATTCCTTTTGTTATCCAGTTTCTCACTAAGCATGTTACCTTTGTTGCTGAATTTTGCCTACAGTTTATGTATATTAGACTCACATGATTACTTGATGGTTGATGTGGATTGTACAACTTGGAAAACACATCTAGGATATTCAAGTTGTGTGTGGCGCCCGGGAGAAAGCTTTGCTAATCCATTCAACCACTTACATGAGAATCCAGTGCCGCAGGTGACTCATTCATGCAAGAACTGTTGTTAAGTTTTTCCTTTTCTCCTTTGATTCTACAAGCCGCAAAGGAGTGAAGGGTAGAAAATATTTCCATTCTCGTTGAATTGGTGGGATTGTCACCAAGTAAGTGCTCTAGATGTTTCTATTTTAGAGCAAGAAGCCAAATCCGCTTGTTCATTGTAAATCTTGGAAAACTTGTTGTTTATTGTCACTTCCATATCTGTTAGCCCATCCATTGCAGCAATGTGCTTGTTTCTTCACTTGATTTCTTGTTTCATGTTTGCACCTCTATTACAGTAGAAAAACTTGTCATAAACATTGTTTGACCAGTTCCCTTCAAAAAAGAAGAGATGGCTATAGAGAGTGGCTCCATCGCTGAGAGATGACAAACGCTGTGCAAGGCATTGTTTGTTCAGCTACTTTAAAAAATGAAGGAATTACAGTGCATCAGACCTATAAAGGGGATGTGTAGGATAAAATGCTATGGTTCCAGACAAGTGAGAGGGGAGAGACAAAGCGTGACTTGGATTCCTAAGTTCCAACCAATGTAGCAAAATTGTAGAGAATGCCCGCATTTTGAAAACTTTGATCACATAGTTTGAGGCTATGTTTCTTTCAAATTTTGTGGACGGGGCGTCGACCCGTTGGCTGGGCAGCTAAGGTTGCTGCCAGCCCACCACCCGAGTTCAAGTCCTGACCTGGACACGTGGTGCTCGCGGAGTTTCTCCTATAAAAAAATGCCAACGAGGGTTAGCCCTTGGGTTGGTCTCATTTTTTTCCTTTCAAAATTTTATTATTAAGAGGATCCTTATTATTGTCAAATTGTCAAGCATTTTTTTCAAATAACTCTTGGTTTGAAATGGGACCTTGCGCCATGCAACAAGTAATGTTATTTTAGCATTATTACTAAACAAAACCAACAATAGAAACATTGAATAAACAAGAATTGACCTGAGTTAATGTGTCAGCATGCTAATCATATTTTCAACTAAAAAAATGTTTTCTTAACTGGTCTATACATGTTACACAAATATGATTCTTTTTTCAACCTCATATTTCTCAGCATGATAAACATATTTTCAATATAGCATGATTTAACACATGGGCTTTCTACTACCAATATTGAATATGTCCTTGCAAAATAAAACTATTTTCATCGACAACATGTATTTAGCGGGTCTCTGCGCCATTTGGCGCAACGGGTCAACTAGTAAACTTGAAGACACAAAAGAGGGCGGCTTGCTAGCATACCATGTCTTGCATGCCGATGCCGCTCACGGGGCGGGCCTTGACGCTATCAAGAGTGGCACAAAACTTGTTGCACTCTTGGATCACCCTCCATCGCTTCGAAATGGACACCCACCCGCGCGTGCTCACTATTTGGTAAGGCGGAAACTTCTTGCGCTCATGAAACTCCTGGTGGACACGAATCCAAAAAGTTGAATGCTTTTGTTCGGTGCCCGTCTTGGGGTCTTGCCCAATGACTCGCCAACACTCGCAAAGAAGCTTGTCCTCGGCCGCCGTGTATGCCATCGTCCGCTTGCTCTTGCGCTTCGGCTTTGGCACGACAGCTTGGTTAGCGAGCTCGTCCTCGAACACGCATGAAGCCGTCCAGGTCCATGCCGACCTGATCACGCATGAAGGCCGCCTGATATTGATCGTAGCCAGCGGACGGCGTGAACGCCCCTTGGCCGTCCTGCCTTTGTGTCTCGTCGGGATCGTAGCCAGACCCTGGCGCACCACCCTCGAAGATCAGGTTCTGCATGTAGTCCTCGTCGCCGGCGGCCGGCATTCCGTCGAACAGGTTGCGTGCGCCCAGCTGCACGTCGGCCGGCATCTGCCGCGCGCGTTTCCTCGCGCCTCCAGATGACGAGCAACCGGCCACCGGTGTGGCGTTGAGGTCGATGGGCGTGGGCGTGGAAGGCGCTACCACGCTCACGTCGGGCGAGCACTCACCGGAGAGGCGGGAGGCCTGCGGGTACACATGGAAGCCATGCATTGGGGGGCAAGCCGATGCGCGGGGCGAGTGGGCAGTACCATCCGAGGGAATGCGGATGAGCCGGTGCTGGCCGCGACGGCCACGGCGGCGCTGACGAGGCCGTGCTAGCAAGGGTTTAACCCTATCATATAGAGCGACTCCCTCGTTGCCGCCGCGACGCGGGCGTTGGTGACCTCCTACTGCGCGGCGGCGGCGACGGCGGCAGCCGCGACGGCTTCATCCCTCGCGTCCGAGGCGTGCCTCCGGCCCTTCCTCTTGGCCGACTCCCTTGCCCGTTGTTCGGGCGTCAGCGCCTTCTTTGGCTTGGGCGTGGCGGCGGTCTTGTGCGGGGCGCGAGGCTTGCCTTTGCCGGAGGGGGCGGTCGTCATGCCGGACGAGGCGAGGGAGGCGAGGCCGGCGGCGGCGTCGAGGTCGAGGTCGTCGTCCATGGCGGGGGTGGGGCGGAAGCGCACGGGAGGGAGGATTTTGGGGAAAATGAAGGGAAATGGTGGAGGCTGCCACCGACCAGCGGGCCCGGTGGAAGGGGAGTAGGCGCACACGCGCGCGTCCGTCTCGTATCCGCGCCGACGCAAATCTGGCTCATAAATGGGCCGGGAATGGGTCGGCATGCGGACCCGCGTCCATTCGGGTGGGCGCGTTGGGCCGCCTTTTGTGTCCACTAGTAGAAAAAGGGCCTTTAGTCCCGGTTCTGGAATCGGGACTAAAGGGTCGTTACTAAAGCCTCCCCCTTTAGTCCCGGTTCTTACACGAACCGGGACTAAAGGCCCTCCACGTGGCCGCTGCCTGGAGGTCCACCTTTAGTCCCGGTTGGTAACACCAACCGGTACTAAAGAAAATTTTATGATTTTTTTTTTGAAATTTTTTTTGAAATTTTTTATTTTCAAATTTCTGAATTATTTTAACCTCTAATCTCTAATCACCCCTCATCACTGCTCAATTTAACCTCTAATCTCTAATCACCCCTCATCATTCCAAATCATCTAACTTCCCGGACGGTCACCCACTAAAGAAAATTTTATGCTTTTTTTTGAATTTTTTTATTTTCAAATTTCTGAATTGTTTTAACCTCTAATCTCTAATCATCCCTCATCATTGCTCAATTTAACCTCTAATCTCTAATCACCCCTCATCATTCCAAATCATCTAACTTCCCGGACGGTCACCCATCCTCTCACTACTCCAGCCTGAGCACGCTTAACTTCCGGGTTCTATTCTCTCTCGTTTCCAAGTCTGCACTTGTTGTTTTCCTGACAATAGTAAGATGTCAATCCTATTAACCCTCAGGAATTTAGCTTGAGCATGAAGTCACACATTTCATTGTTTGAGTTTAAAACTATTGTTTTAAAAACAATAATTATTTAGTAACACTAATATTTCTTGAATAAGTAGTTTGACCACAGTTTGACCAGATTTGACCAAAATTCAAAAAAACTGAAATAATTATTTAGTAACACTAATATTTCTTGAATAATTAGTTTGACCATTGTTTGATCACAGTTTGACCAGATTTGACCAAATTCAAAAAAACTGAAATAATTATTTAGTAACACTAATATTCTTGAATAATTATTTAGTAACACTAATACTTCTTGAATAAGTAGTTTGACCATAGTTTGACCAGATTTAACAAAAATTCAAAAAAAAAACAGAAATTTGAGCATAACTTTTTTTTTAGAATTTGAGGATTCTAAAAATTTGCAAACAGGCCGTAGGCGGTCAAAATCGGATGCGGATTTTCGTGTTGAACATTTTGATATATTATACGTTTTTTTTACATCGTATGCAAAAGTTATAGACGCTTTACATTTTCCTTACACTTTTTGCAAAACATGTCCAAATTTAAGTTTTTAAATTTTCCTAACTAGTACATGTAGTAACATAACTACATCTGGAAGGATTTTAATTTTTGAAGTTTTTATCATTTTCTTTTGCTTTTTACAAAACTGAAAAGGCGATCCAAAGGGGGGGAGAGTTTGAAAATGGGACCTTTAGTACCGGTTCGTGCCATGAACCGGTACTAATGCCTCAAACCCCATTAGTACCGGTTGGTGGCTCGAACCGGGACTAAAGGTCTAACCTTTAGTACCGGTTGGTGCCACGAACCGGTACTAATGGGCATCGCACCCCGGGACTAATGCCTGTACGGTGCCCTAGCCGCTCGAACCGGGACTAATGCTCACATTAGTCCCGGTTCGTAATGCAACCGTGATTAATGCTCTTTTCTGGCCGAACCAAAGCCCTGTTTTCTACTAGTGGTCCGTGCCGACCTAAACGGACGTCAACATACAAAATGGGTCGCCCCGTTGGAGTTGCTGTAGCATCTGCATATAGCCTCCACATCAGGTGCATCAAAATCTGCCTCAATCACCTCCATGTTCAAGTGCTCTGAGTCATGATCAATAAGTTCATGTATAGCTTAAAATTCTCCCAAACTCTGATTGAAGCTCCATCGCCCATGTATGCGACGAGTTCATTTCTTTGTGGTTTGTCTATCCTTATATAAGTATCTAGGGAGAACATGAGGCTTCTCAGAGCTTAGCGACTGTCGGCCGTCGGATCGGATTTTTGATGCGTTCTGAACCGTAGGATTTTGCTCGGGAGAGACCTCGGCCATTGGATCGAAAACAAACACTGCTACAATGAATAGTAACCCCTCCAGTGTGCCACCGCGCGTAATTACAGTGACCCGTCGAGGGCATTTTAGTCATTTCGCGCACCCGGGTATAAAAGGGGCCGGCTCCCGTGGAGATAACCCTAGCCGCCTCACTCCCGCACTCACGCGTCGCCGCCTAGCTGCTCCCCACTCCGCCGACGCCGCCTCCGCTTGCCCTCGCGCCGTCGCCCCCGCTTGCCCTCGCGCCGTCGCCCCCGCTTGCCCTCGCGCCGTCGCCCCCGCTTCCCCTCGCGCCGTCGCCTCGTCTCCTCCTCCCCGCCCTCTCGATGGTCCACAGCAACACCAGGTGAGCGCGAGCAGCCAGAGAGGAATGGTCACGGCCCTCTCCCTCGGCGGCGCCGGCGCCAGCGGCTCCCTCCTTTGGAGGCCCCCTGCCTTGCAGGGTTGGCGGCCATGCTCGCAGATGACTCGTCGCCGGCGCCCTTCGAGATGACGGTGGTTGCCATGTTCAAGCTGCTCGGCGTCACCGAGGGCACCTCCCTCAACTGGATCCTGCGCGCCAAGAAGGCCGTCGCCGCTTCCTGCAAGGACGACCCAGACGCCGTCGCCCAGGTCCCTCCTCCCAAACTTCTCCTCCACTCCATGTTGTACTTCAATCCCTCGACATTAGTACATTTCTGTATATTTAGTTGATTATTGTTTGGCCTCCATTTATTTTTGATAGATGAGGACATGTTAGTGATGGATGTCGGGATGGTGGTGTACCCATACTTTCATGAACTTTTGTGTGATTAGTGGTTTGGAAAAGATGAATCACTTGAATGATTGCTGGTAGTATATTGTCTGATGCTATATTGGTGATGTGGGTGAGCTGATTTGGACCTTTTCATCTTGGTCTGTGCAGAATTGGAGCCTTTGAAGGATTTGAATGGAGCATATGTATGCATGCTACGGTTCATCTTAGGTGAGTGCGAATCTTCAGCATCTGTCTCATGTCGCTTCTGGGAAGATGCTTTTAATTTTTTTATTATCGATGATATCGATTTGGTAGCAGCCTTTGAGTGGTGGCAAGATTATGTGCATAGTATACTTTCAGCACTTGCATATCCTTGGTTCCTTGCTTGGCGTGGGATATAAGAACTTCTTGTTTTATGTTCTTTGGATGCACAAGCAGCAGAAGTCAAACTTACCATTTCTTTTCATCTTGGTCTGTGCAGAATTGGAGCCTTTGAAGGATTTGAATGGAGCATATGTATGCATGCTACGGTTCATCTTAGGTGAGTGTGAATCTTCAGCATCTGTCTCCTGTCGCTTCAGGGAAGATGCTTTTAATTGTTTTATTGTCGATGATATCAATTTGGTAGCAGCCTTTGAGTGGTGGCAAGATTATGTGCATAGTATACTTTCAGCACTTGCATATCCTTGGTTCCTTGCTTGGCGTGGGATATAAGAACTTTTTATGTTCTTTGGATGCACAAGCAGCAGAAGTCAAACTATAATTATGAATGCACGTCGACTTACAGGGAGCTTGCTCGTTCTTCAGTTCTTTTAGCTGCGATCGTGGTTCGGTCTGCAGTTCCTGTTGGCTGTGCTGATGGCCCTGCCGCTGTGATTGACCCTGATGTCCTTCTGCAGCGGCAGATGTTTCACGCCAGATTGGTCTCGATAGCGTGCAATACTTAGTTTTAGCTTTACTGTGTGAGTTGTTTCTATTTTTCTGGTTTTCCATTGCTCCTAAAATGTACATTGAAATCAGTGTGGCCGTATTCAGAGATATGAGCTACTATGTAGACATTATTTCATTATTTGATTTTTCTATGTACCTGGTTACTTAATAATCATTCTTGATATTGAAAAGGGACGGAAATAAGCTGAGTATTGGACCTGACTGAGTAGTGTTTGCCAGTTAACACATCTATGTTATTGGACCTGCATTAGCCGAGTATTACATTCAATTTAGTTTTACTTATTACATATACTTCTGATTTCAGTTTAGTTTTTGTCCACTGTGTATCCTTCCGATTTATATTACATGATTGAAGTAAATTGTTTATTCAGTTTGGTTTTGTTTATTGTACATAATTCTGGGTTCTCTGAGAAGATATGTATTATGTTCCTCTTATCAACCATATCTATGATTTTATTATTACCAGACTAGGTATAATCTCAGGTAGACTACAAATTACAAAGAGATTAAAATTTCAAACCCAAAACTCAGGTTGATTGATACATAGCTATGGTTGTTTGCTGCATAATTTTTCTGATTGTTTGCTGCCTAGACTCCAGTACGTAGAGGGTGTAATGCAAAATTTCAATTCTATAGCATTCAGACCATGGTTCCCTTTTTGTTACTTTGCTACAACATTCAGAGTATGGTATCTGTTCCATAAACCATAAAAACCAAAAAAAGAGGAGAGCCTAGCTGAAACTGCTTTGTTAGTGCAGATTTTTAGAATTATCAGGGAAACTGCTTTGGAAGTGCAAGGATGTCTCAGAAGGTTGCTCTGAATCACATTCTTCGGGGATGTGGCTCTGGTTGAAGCAGAGTATAAGAATTGGGTTGTTGACTGTGACAAGTATGTCGCCATTGTTCGCCCTCAATCACATTTTCCAGGTGCTGCTATGTTCGATGTTGAGTACAACAGGTTGAAATGGTAGCTTATTTCCTAATTTTTTGACACTAAGTAGATGTGCAATCCACCTACTAGGTATACACGCTCCTTCTTTTCAATTACACTCACATTCTTATTCATTTTCCTTGCTTTGGTGGATTATTCTATGCTTTCCCTGTTAACCATCTTCTTCATTTATTTTAGAATCTTCTGTGTTTCATGATATTTCATAGGATTCTAATTTTAACAGTTTAAATGATAGTCTCTTAAACTATCTGGTTAGAAGATAGGTGGAATAAATACATGGTAGTTAAATCTGAAGCATATACGTATTATCATACATGGTCCGTATACGTGCATTGTTGCTACTTGATTTTTATTTGCATATGCTTCCTCTATCCTATGGGCACTCGTTTGACACTGCCGCTTGCCTTGCAGCGTGTCTATTCCATTATTAAAAGATGAATTCTACATCGTTAAAGTTCTAGAAATTAGTTTGGCTAATCCCCTGAAACCACGACCACGGCGGCACCAAGCAGTTCCTCCTCTTTGCCTCCCACAACAAAGATTATCTGGTCAGAACCCCTCTTCCCCCTTCTTTCTCTCTGTATGTGCTGCTCCCATCGATCGATTCAGACTGCAGAGTTTCCTCTGTACATTTCCTCCACCCGAGACATCAAAGGAGGGTTCAATTTGAGGTTTTCTTCGGGGGCTGATTATTTTTGCTTAATTTCAGCTTTGCCTCAAAATGTTACTCTGTGAATGATACATGCTAATATCTGCCTGGGAATGGAGAGAACATAACATTTTGCCTTTGGGGAAATCTGTTTCATTACATATGTATGTTATGTACCAAGAGGTGGCAAGAAGAATACTCTGCATTGTACTGTACTGTATGTGCCTATCAATTTATGTACCAATGGTTTGAGTTGTGAGTTTACAATTTCCATTTGCTTTAACCACATTCTGATAACTCTCTTAAGATGGCCCCTGCTTTCTATCTTGATTTCGTTGCAAACGAGTGGCTTCGATGCAGTAAAAAGTAGACCAAAACAATAGAACTAGGTCCTAATTCAGGGCTATGTATGCACACACCTCATTATTACTGATTTGAAACCATCGTCTTATTTTGTTGTCTACACGGTGGTGGCTTGAAGAAGGGCCTTTCCAAGACTGAATTGGCGAACGTCGGCATACGCAAGCCTCTGTTCTTAGATGATGCTTCTAAGGTACTAATTCTGTTCTTCCTAGGAATATGAGAAATATCAATGGCATGTCCGTCTAATGGGTTCTATTTGCTTTGGGACTTGGAATTTCTAGAACCCTGACTTCCCCTAGGTGCAAATGTCCAATTAGATGTTGTTAGCATTGAATTAGCTCCGTGCGCGCTCCGGATTAGCCTCTCAACTAACTTGCTGACCCTGCTCCGAGTTACAGATTGCACACTTATTTCCTTGGAGAAATAGTAGTACTATAAATATGGTTTGGGGGTTACTTTATTTTCATTTTCTTCTGGTAGGCTAGAGTTAGACTATCTAGCTTCTTGGGTTTGACCGTTTCTTCCATTTTAGTTTAGTCAAATTGAGTTTCATGTAATTAGGTCAAGTAAAGTGGATCTATGATAGTTCCATGGTTCTGCCAGTGAATTATTTCTACCACTAGCTACATTCTGTTCATATCGGTTGATGCTGGATTACTCAGGGAGGTCCTTTGATTAAGTGATGGTTTCACCTGTTAGCTGCTCGATGGAGCAGATCACTGGATGGCCTCCATTCCGTGACTAGATTTATTCTACTAATATTTTTATGGGATTTGTGGTCGTTTCAATCGATTAGGACAAAGCTAATCTGACTATGATGAGATTAAGTTTCATGTTTTGACTGGATATTTGTGAGAAGACATGAGACTGTAGTCCTCGTGTCGTTGGTGGCTAGCTCGAGCTTGTGTGTTAATCAGAAAATTAATAAATCCGCTGCCGATGAGAAATTTCTCTGGTGTGGTGCAAGTTAATATATTCTGTACACATAAATGGTTAACATAGTCTGTACCCGCCTCTTGGGTTATTTTGTGAGTAGTGATAGATTGCTCCTGATGATGCCTCCTCTGCAGATTTCTAGGATTCAAGGTCCCCTGACCCTGGCCAAGGACTATGACATGGAGTGACCTGTTAGTGTTGTTGACACATCTTCTCTACTTTATCTTGTATGCTCTTGTGTCTACGAAGGGAGCTCTTCTCCACGATGCCGGTGACTAGCGCACGCGGTCTCCGTTTGATCGTATCCCCGGCAAGTAAGGTAGATCATGTACATCTTGCTGCTCTGAATTTGTCTTCATGCTGAACAGAAATAGGATTTTTATTTTGTTCATGCTGAACAGAAAGTGTCAGCACTGTGATTTCTAGCTAGAGCTAGGGAATCTAGACACTTTACTTCTGGCTAGAGCACTCTTTTGTACAGAACTAGGGAAATTAGGTTTCTGTTTTTTTAAAATACATTCATCTTATTAATTGTTAAAGGGAAAACATAGCTACAAATACCATATAACTTACCAAGTTCTGGTTTCAGGTCTTGGCAGATTGTTTCCAACTCTTTTTTCTTATGTTCTGCAAATAATTTAGGAGCAACCAACATTGTTTGTTTTGCTCACGAGTATGTGTATATATGTAAAGAAAGTCTATGATAGTTTCTCTTATGATATACACAACAGTAAGATGTGTTGTTTGTTTTTAGTCTCAATTGTGTGTTTCCTATGCCTCTCTTATGCTCACCGAGCCACAGTTACTACATGCTTGGTTCTGACAAGGCTTTATTTCTGGTCTACAACCCTTTGTCTAGAATGGTGTTTGTTTGTTTACCGTCGATTGGTTCTATATATAGATTTATATTTGTGTAGTCTATTTATGTTGCTGATTAACTTATGCAGACCTCGGCTTGATCGCATTGTCTTGCCTATCATCTTGCTATTCCCTGTAGAATATGATGTCCTTCGTTCTTTGTTTTTTGTTAGAATTTCTGTGCCATGTGTTTGTTGGCCTTTTCATGGTTACTCAAATTATCACGATTGCTATGTGTTTTTTGGCCTTTTCATGGTTATTCCTTAAATTATCACATGCTTTTGTACGCACTGGACCATTCCTTATTCATTGTTTATGGAGTCCATCTGCATTGTTTCGATATAGTGAGTGCTTCTTTTTAGTTCAGTGCTAATTGAAATTGTGCATATAAATAAGCTTTGAATTAGTCGATGTTCTTTGGCACTTGAAGCTGCGGTAGTGCTATTCCTCCTGTCCTACGACCTGCTGATAGGTTATTTGTTAGCAGACCATCCTCAAATAATATGATCTCAAACTGGGTAAATCCTTCAGCAAGTAGATAGTTCTGGAGAGTAAGATGATAGATAACACCTGGGCTCCATGTTTGCTCAACACAAAGAAATCGCTTATGTGTCTTCGGCTTCGACACTACGCATAGGAAGCCGCTGCTGATAATCCAAACTTTGAAAAGGTTAGTTCAAGGTTCATAAGTCCGTTGTCAATGGAGAAAATGTTATCTGTTTCAAGTGACTGAACAAACTATAGATAGCAGGTTCATGTGTTGCGGCATATGAAAGGTTGAATGTCAAGACGATCAGGTTATTTCCAAAAAATATGCTTCTATGGAACTACATAGGTTCTTTGTCTCGCATTGCCGCTGTGGTGATTTTGCTGTATAAAAAGTACATTGTCTGTATCAAACTTGATGTGAATTGATCGTCCGGTCTTGCTTTTGGAAAAGTATATATTTATATTCCTCATGAACTTCCAGACGAATGGTTCTACTGAGAATATACCTCATGGTTGCTTTGCATTTGGTACATGTGACTGCATTGCCTTCGGCCAGACTTTGAAAAACGATCCTACACCAAGTAGCAACAATATTGCAGTTTGTTTAAAAGTTGGGACAAAAAGTTCAGCCAGGCACCACGCGCCAAGGCGCGTTTCCGATCTAGTAGTATGTGGAGGTGGCAATCCATGTCCTGGAGACCGTAGACCACATCCCGACGAAGATGTCTCGATCGACTTGTTGCGACCGAGACCCTGTGCTAGTCTGGTCGCGACCAAATCGTGGACACCGAGGCCTGTGGCGATCCTCGTAAGTCGTAACACGGAGACCCACACAGGCGGCAGCAGCAACCACATTCTCTGAATCGGCCTTGTCGATTGCAGTTCTTCTTTGGTGTGCATTTGCCCAGGGGTGTAACTTCTCAATGTGAATCTAATGGCATTGATGAATAAACACTGTAAGCTTGTCGTGAGTAAAATTTTCAGAAGGACAGGAGTTTAGTTTTTTCCTTGTTGTCTACAGTAATATAGTTGGTCAGACTGTTTCTAATTTGAGGGTGCATGTCACTTGGTTGATACTTGCTGTAGTTTTGTTCTAAAAGCATGTGGCCCGGCGTTTTAAACGTGCCATGGGCCGGCCTGTTTATTAACTAGGTTGTGTCTGGGCCGAGGAGCAAGGCACGTGGGCCGGCACGGCACAGCCCGGCTATTAAACATGCCACAACGGGTCGTGTCGTGCCAGGCATGATTAGCATGGATTGGGTTGTGTCGTGCCGGGCCGGGCCGGACCGTTTGGCCAGCTTTGGGTGAGTGCATGAGCTCTATGCCGCACTCTCGCTGTAGTGGAGATAGATGGGACGGGCTGGACTACGCAGCCCACCGCGTTGAGATGAGGGCCGAGAGGGTATAACCTACTAGCTAGCTACTAGTAATTGTAAAAAAAAAAGCTAGCTACTAGTGTCTCAAAAAAAAACTATTAGCTACTAACTGCCACTCCCTCCATTCCAAAATAGATGACCCAACTTACTAAAGTTAGTACAAAGTTGAGTTATCTATTTTGAAACGGAGGGAGTACAACGGAACGTACCCTCACGTTTAGGGTTTAGCAACGCTGCCTCTGGTGACAACCAGGGAGGATCGCTGGTATCTTTCACTGCTGAACCGTTGTTCCCCAGGGGGCGTCGAAGGAAGACCGAGATTGATCTGGAAAAGATGCTCAAGAACATGGATTTGCTTGATGAGGAATACTCCTTGACGAGGAATTAGGCGACTTTGTCATCAGGAAGGTTGATGCACAGAAGTTCGTAGAGGAGCTGGTGAGCTACATAGACATACATGGGCGCATGAGCCGGCGATCGAATGGGTAGAATCGAGGGGCACACCTAGTTGCAGGTCACTGGGGGAGTGCCTGGCCCATGAAAAGCAAAAGTGTCAGGAAAAAAGGGGGGGCTATCTCCCCGCCGCCAAGGGGTGTCACTCTCAAGGGTGGGAGTGGCGCCCCTCCGTTCCATCTCTTCTGGGTTGGGGACGGGGATGGAGAAATACTCCATTCTAATTTTCTACCATTCTAATTTTCTCTAATATTTCAATCTTCATCATAACATACTCTGGAGACAGGACCATGCATTAAAAGCTCAATTCCAAACAATAACATGATCACTCCATTTCATCATGATATAATGGAGAGCTAGGCTGACAATATCCACTCACATATTTAGATGAATGATGGTGAACCATTCACTTTACAAACTTACAAAGGATCCAGACCGAGCAGTACTATAGTGCTAGAGTAAATTTGTTAAAAGTCACTTTTTGTTGGCCAAATGTCGGGAAATTGCATTTTTTTTAAAACAGCACTGAGCTAAATTAAATTTTTCCAATCAGTGCTAGAAAGCTGCACCTCTGAAATCTACGGAGGGATCCGCATCTAGGCTCCATGCAAGTAGTCTGGGGCCAGGTCAACAAAAATTCTACTGGGGTTAGTTTCGCTATGGATTTAGGCCCAATTTTTTTTATGGCGTGAAAAATAAGCAACCCCCTTGCTCAGCTTCTCCCATAAGCTGAGCTTATGTACTAATTATCGCATAACTAGCATATAAGCCCCCAACGAATAGGGGACAGCTTATAGGAGAAGCTGTAAAGGGGGCGGTTTATTTTTTTAAGCTGCTAAAAGAAGTGCGGTTTAGAAAGTGCAGCCTCTTGAAACAAGAGACCACAAAAAAGAAGAAGCGCAATTCCTTGACATTTAGCCAACAAAAAAGTGTACTTTAATGAAATTTACTCGAGTTTCAATATCTGGACTCATGACATAGTGAAATCTAGTCTAGTGACCAATTCCAAGTGCAAAGGCAAACATATTTCTCCAACTCTCCCAATCCATGTACATCCAAGTGGCCATCGCGGTAGGCATTCCATATAGCAGACAATTGTTGAGTCTTTCTCTTGCATGAGCTCGGCACCTACAAGGACAATTGTTGAGATTATAGAAAATTAGATATCAGTGTAGATACCAACTAAGAAGAGCAAATTACTTATTAATCTGTGTGGATAAAAAAATTGGGTTATGATCATACCAGAGGGGATCGCTGGGATTAGGATCAACGTGTCCGAAAAGTTGGAAGAGGAGCTCCATGTTTTTTCCCGTGTACCTACGATATGGGTGCCTCTTCTCCAACTCAGCGATCAGGTAGAAGAGCTCGTGCTTCTTGGTCTCAATCTCGCAGTACTGCCGATAGGCCCATGCTCTCTCTGGGTCGAGCTTTGGTACAGGTTCTCCAAAGGGTTGCTGGCGGACAGATCGGAGATAGTTTTAATTAACCGGTGGAAAAAGATCCATGCAGTACAGCGATATTGAATTGCAGAACAAATATATGAGATATCCTATCTGAGAAGTGCAGCAGGGGATATCGATGGACATACATACATATTAAAAAATGTTTATTTATTCTAAAAACCATATAAAAGAAGTTGTGGATCTTGGATGGTATACCTTCAGGGCGCGGTTGCCGTTGGGTGGGTGGGCAGCGGCGGCGGCGCCGGAAAAAAACTCTTTGCAACCTGCGCCGCCGGAGGACATAGATCTGAGAGAAAAAGAGGCAGGTCGGCCGCCGTTGATGAGACTTGGAATCAGCCGGCGACGCCCCACCTCGACCAGCGGCAAGACGACGGACTTGAAAACCGCCTGGGGTCGCTGGCCGCCGATGAGCCGACTGGCCGCAAGTCGGATCGCCGCCGCCATCGCCTTGAATCTGCGATTTGCCTTTCTTTTCTCTTTTAGGTGAAATCGATCGAGCGATGTTTGCTACTTGGATTTTGTTTGGCGGTCTGGATCTCGGGTCCCCCTATATCAGGGTTGGGCCGAGCCTTTCCGTCTCCGGCTCCTTATCCAACGCCCGTTCTTCGTATTAATTGGGGGCTACTCGCCTTTCCGTCTCCGGCTCCTCCCCCAGCGCCACACCGCGAACGGGTCGCACACGGACGGGGCTTGCCCGTTACCGTTCCGTGTTCCCAGCGCGCTTATTTTTCATCCGACGGCCAGACCAACTTCTCTCGTCATGTCCCTTTTTTTCATCATCAGCCAAACAAAAGACACAAAAACCTCTTAATAAAAAATGTTATGAGGTTTCCTCACATAAGAGAGGTTGAACGTGCTTTGTTTGTGGAACACATAAACCTCAAAAAGCACCAAACTGTGGTCAGAATCACACCATGGTCTGATGACATGGACTGTGAGGGCCTACTTGAGATTGCCTGGGTGAAAATTAGTAAGATACTCTCTCCGTAAACTAATATAAGAGTGTTTAGATTACTATTTTAGTTATTTAAACACTTTTATATTAGTTTACAGAGGGAGTACCTCTTAATAAAAGATGTGACAAGAATGTGGCTTATGCTGGTGGGCTTGTTGGGGTGACGTTAGAGATCGATATGTCTACTATTAAGCGCCCCTCGTCTGTTCGGGTCAAGATTGGATGTCGCAGTATTGATAATCTTCCTGTTTCTGCTGAGGGTTGCATGGGGAGCCGTTTTTACAAATTCCTATATGAAGTAGAGGAAGTTCTGGTGAGAAACCCGGTGAAGGAAGACGATTCTGTGCCTGTTAGAAATGATCAGAAAGAATCCCTGCTGTCCACTCCGAAGAGGAAGAGGCAGGACGGGGGAACTGAGCCATCTAAGAGTGTTCATGCTCCTGCTGAGCATGGTACATCTTCCTTTAGGGGAGGGAAGGCCTGTCGCCTGCTCCCTCTTGAAAAAGAGAATGAAAATGAGGAGGATAACCTGTCAGACTCTTATGAAAGTGATGATGATAAAACTTTATTTATTGAGAAGCTGGCCAATGAGAATTCTGCTCAAGAGGGCTATGAAGAGAAATCAGATGGAGGAAAAATCGCTGATCATGAGGAAAAAGCACCTGACAAGAGCACTGATGTGCAAACACTGCAGGTGAATGTACTTCCTTTGTTTGAGAAGAAATGCTCATATGTGGAGGTAGTAACTGGTGTTTCGCAGGTCTTAGAAGTGACAGGAGAGGTGGATCCTAAGCTGAAGGTATCAGATGATTATCTGGTACACCTGCCATCGCCTGATTGTGACAATGAGATAATTCCCACACCTCCATTGATCCCTGAGACTAACCTGAGGTTTAGTCTTCGATGTGGTCAGGAGAGGCAGGGAGACATGATGCAAAAAGCTATGGAAGTGGCCAAGAAAAAAAATCTGGAAGGTAAATATCAAAACCCTAGAAAAAATTCTTTTGCTGCTTTGGGGAATGCGGAGCTAATAAGTAGAGCTAATAAAATGGGGGTTCTAATTCCAGATGATCACTTTACCTGTATTGATATTCTTCATGAGTTAAAGGATGTTAGAGGAAATCTGTTGAGTAAACAGAATGACATTAATAAAAAAATGAGAAAGAGGATGACCTGGTGGTCACAAATGGACTGGGAAAACAATCCCCTCTCAGCTTATCTTGGTTAGAACAAGATGAGTATTGTAGTGAAGATTTCTGTTCTTATAAAAATGGGAGTAGAAAGAAAAAAAAAATGCTGTCAAGCTATCTAGGCCTGTGACTAGAAGCCAAAAGAAAATGACAGTAGAAAGCATTGATAGTGGTAATCGTGCCCTGGCCCCTGGCAGGGTTACTAGGTCCAAAAACAAGAAAAACGTTCCAAATGAGAGGTCTCATTTGGAACTGCAGAGGGGTGGGCAAGAAAGGAATGGCCACCTGCCTCTCTGATTTAATAAGTGACCATTCCCTTGATTTCCTGGGTCTACAGGAAACCATGAAGAAAAACTTCTCCCCTATATGCTTGAGAAAAATTGACCCTTCTAGTATCTTTGAGTGGGTCTGGATCCCCTCATGTGGCAAGTCAGGTGGTATCATTGCAGGGGCTAGAAAAGACATTTTGGACTTGAGTTATAACAAGAAAGGAAAGTTCATGATCCAGCTTGATCTAATAGATAGGAGGAATAAATCTGAATGGAGTATTCTAGTGGTGTATGGCCCAGCTCATGAGGAAATGAGGGAGGAGTTCCTGCTGGAACTTGCTCAATTCTGTTCTAAAATGAACAAACCCTACATAGTTAGGGGAGACTTTAACATCTTGAGGCATGGTGGTGAGAAGAATAAAAAAGTACATGGACATAAATCTATGGACATGTTCAATTCTGTCATTAATGCATATGGCGTGAGGGAGATTTATTGTAGTGGAGGGAAATATACTTGGACAAATAACCAGACCCACCCCACTTTGGAAAAGCTAGACAGGATTTTGATGTCTAGCGACTGGGAAGACTTATACCCATTGGTAACTGTTAGAAAGCTGGTTAGAGAGTTATCTGATCATAACCCCCTACTCCTTTCCTCAGGAGACATGGGCAGGGAGGCACATAACCCTAGGGAATTCAGGTTTGATCTGGCCTGGTTAAAAAATGAGGACTTTCTACCCTTAGTGGAGAAAATCTGGAATAAAGCGGTTAAAGCTGAAGATCCTATTGATATTCTTAATATCAAATTAAAAAGGTTTAAAACCTTCTTTAAAGGGTGGGGGTCCAATAAGTACGGCCATACCAAGAAAAGAAAAGAAGAATTAAGAGTAGAATTGTCCACTCTTGAGGAGCTTGAAGAGGAGGGACCTCTGACCCCTGAGATGTATAGTAGAAAGGTGGATATTAATTTTGAGCTTCATGAGATTCTGGTAAATGAGGAGATTTTCTGGCTACAATAATCCCATGAGCGTTGGCTCCTCAAAGGGGATTTAAACACAGATTACTTTCATAAAATTGCAAATGGGCGAAAAAGGAAGAATACCATTCATGCCCTCAAGTATGGTGATGTTGAGATAGAAGGTACTGATAACCTTATCTCACATGCCACAGAGTTCTATAAAACCCTATTCGGCCCAGCCCCGGGTAACTTGTTTCACATGGACCCTGGCTCGTGGGATGAATCAGAAAAACTCACTCAAGAGGATAATATTGATCTGACTAGAACTTTCTCAGAAGAGGAGGTGAAAGAGGCCTTGTTTGCAATGGATGTTAATAGAGCACCTGGCCCCGATAATATTCCTGCGGAGTTTTATCAACATTGCTGGAACATTGTTAAAAGTGACATTATGCGGCTGTTCAGCCACTTCCATGCTGGAACGCTTGACGTGCAGCGCCTTAATTATGGGGTGATTACTCTTCTCCCTAAAGTGTCAGGTGCGGATCGCATTCAGCAATTTCGACCTATTTGTCTCCTTAGGTGCCCATATAAACTGATTACTAAGACTATGGATCGAAGAGTAGAAAAATATGCTGACAAACTGATAAGCTTGTCACAAAATGCTTTTGTTAAAGGGAGGAATATTATGGATGGGATCATGACTTTACATGAGCTCCTCAATTACACCCATGTCAAGAAAAAAAGTAGGGGTGGTGCTTAAGCTCGACTTCGAGAAAGCATACGACAAGGTTAACTGGGATTTTCTGTTGGATTGCCACAGAATGAGGGGCTTCAACGAAACCTGGTGTGGGTGGGTAAATCAAATCCTATACAATGGTACTGTTAGTATCAAGCTTAACAACTCAGTGGGCCCATATTTTCAAAGTGCCAAAGGGGTGCGCCAAGGAGACCCCCACTCCCCCTTTTTGTTCAACCTAGCTGTAGAATGTCTCAACAAGATGATTTGTAAAGCGCAGCAGAATGGCCTCCTAACTGGACTAGCATCTGATCTTGTCCCGAATGGGGTGGCAGTTCTACAATACGCAGATGACACGATCATTTGCCTCGAGCATGATGTGGAAAAAGCTTTAAATCTGAAGCTCCTCTTATACATGTTCGAGCTCATGTCTGGACTGAAAGTAAACTTTCAGAAGAGCGAGATCATGACTGTCGGAGGGGACACTGACATTGATAGCAAGTATGCCAAGATCTTTAACTGCGAGATCGGGCACTTTCCAATTAAATATCTTGGTATGCCTGTGAGTTTCACAACTCTTAAAGATTCTGTGTGGGAATTTATTGTAGATAAATACCTTAAGTGTTTCGGGTCTTGGATTGGTAATGCTGCATCCAGCGGGGGCAGACTTACCTTGCTTACCTCGGTATTGTCGCAGCTATCTTTATATCATATGTCCATGTGGCTTATGAGTAAAACTTTCATAGAAAGGCTGGACAAGCACCGTCGTAATTTTTTTGGCACGGGTGCAATAAGAAGAATAGATATTACCTGGTCAAATGGAAGAGGGTGTGTAGATCGAAGGGCAAAGGGGGTCTGGGTGTCAAAGACCTCAGGAAACAAAACATCAGCCTGATGGTGAAATGGTGGTGGAAGTTAGAACCCCAAACTAGGGTTTGGCAAAACTTGGTGAGAGCCAGATATTTACAAAACAAGTCGGTGGCAACTGTGCAACCAAGACAATCTGACTCGCCATGCTGGAAATCTCTTCTGAAAGTCAGGGAGTTGTACATGATGGGGAGAAAGATTAAACTAGGATGCGGAAACCTGAGCAGGGTGTGGAAAGACTCAATTGAG
The DNA here is from genome assembly GCF_018294505.1 of Triticum aestivum. Taxonomy (NCBI): domain Eukaryota; kingdom Viridiplantae; phylum Streptophyta; class Magnoliopsida; order Poales; family Poaceae; genus Triticum; species Triticum aestivum. The sequence continues at coordinate 486,875,901 of NC_057796.1, forward strand.
GGGCTACCCACACTCAATTTGAGGTTCCCTCGGTTGTTTGAAATATGTACAGATCAGGATTGTACGGTCCAAAACTTTAACAGGGTAGAGACTTTGACCTTTTTTAGAAGGCGTTTATGCCCTGATCTTAGAGAACAGTGGGATAGGGTTCGACAATACATCTGGGGGCTTAACACTACAGCTGAGGAAGATGTAGTGTTTTGGGGTTTGAGTAAGAATGCTAAGTACTCCACTAAATCTATGTATAATTGGCTGGAAAAACCTCTTCATGGAAACAACTATAGATGGATCTAGGAGGCAAAACTACCTCTTAAGATACAGATCTTCTTGTGGCAGATGGCCCAAGACGCGGTGCTCACTAGAGCGGTGATGAGGAGGAAAAAATGGCCGGGGAACCCTGTGTGTTCCTTCTGTAACAATATTGAAACTGCGTCCCACCTGTTTTTTACGTGTCCTGTGGCGCGTGTTGCCTGGAGAACAGTTGGAGTTGTGTTGGGGACTGACTTATGCCCAAATAACACCTGGCAATTCTATGTGTGGTGTAATATGTTCCTACCCAATGAAACTAGATTTTATACTGTTGGTTTGGCGGCAGTAACTTGGGCTATTTGGCTTGCGCGTAATAAGGCTACTTTTGAAAAACAATTGATCAAATCTCGTTTTGAGATTGTGTATTCGGCTTGTTCGTTTCTCTTGTATTGGGCAGGTCTTCAGCCAGTGGAAGAAGTGGCAAGATTGCGACTCGGAGCTGAGATGATTAGAGCGAGCACAACCAAGTTGATGGCAATGTGTGAAGGGGCCAAGCGCGCAACGGGAGACGAGGGTGAGGTGTTCTCTGGATGATGCTGCTGATGTGCTCTACATTCTGCCCTGGTTGATAGGGGGCGATGTGCTAGGGCCTAAGACTCAGGCTCCACTGTTGGGTAACTTTTGAAATCAATATGCTTTTTGTTCTTCTGGCACCTCGTGTTTGTGCCTTTTCCCCTGGTTTGTAATAGCCAGGCTCAAACTAAGTAGGTGCTGTCAGGTTTTCGCCCCATGGTGCTCGTTTCGATGGCGGGAGAGCACAGTGGGTTTCCTGGCAGTGCGTTGAACTCGCTGCTCCTCTTTCCTTGCTTCCTGACGGAGACGGTTGTATTTCCGTTTATTTTAAATGGAAAGGGGCACGCCCGGTTCAAAAAAAAAAGACACAAAAACCTCGTATTCTGTTCTCACTTCAAAAAACCTCGTATTCAAGCTAAAAAAACTCGTATTCTCTCCGTAACGCGCTGCAGTAAAGCTAGAGGGGGAAATGACGTCAATATCACTATTTTGGCTCCAACACACACACACACACAAAAGTATAGGTTAGGCTAGTCATAGTGGGAGTAACTTAGCTAGTAACATAGCCCATTCCAAGAAAATTTTGCTTATGTGGCACGTAGTTAATGAGAAGTGGTAACTGAAGGAAATATGCCCTAGAGGCAATAATAAAGTTATTATTTATTTCCTTATATCATGATAAATGTTTATTATTCATGCTAGAATTGTATTAACCGGAAACATAATACATGTGTGAATACATAGACAAACAGAGCGTCACTAGTATGCCTCTACTTGACTAGCTCGTTGATCAAAGATGGTTATGTTTCCTAGCCATAGACATGAGTTGTCATTTGATTAACGGGATCACATCATTAGGAGAATGATGTGATTGACTTGACCCATTCCGTTAGCTTAGCACTCGATCGTTTAGTATGTTGCTATTGCTTTCTTAATGACTTATACATGTTCCTATGACTATGAGAACACTTTGTGTGCTACCAAACGTCACAACGTAACTGGGTGATTATAAAGGTGCTCTACAGGTGTCTCCAAAGGTACTTGTTGGGTTGGCGTATTTCGAGATTAGGATTTGTCACTCCGATTGTCGGAGAGGTATCTCTGGGCCCACTCAGTAATATGAAGGAAATATGCCCTAGAGGCAATAATAAAGTTATTATTTATTTCCTTATATCATGATAAATGTTTATTATTCATGCTAGAATTATATCAACCGGAAATTTGATACATGTGTGAATACATAGACAAACAGAGTGTCACTAGTATGCCTCTACTTGACTAGCTCGTTGATCAAAGATGGTTATGTTTCCTAGCCATAGACATGAGTTGTCATTTGATTAACGAGATCACATCATTAGGAGAATGATGTGATTGACTTGACCCATTCTGTTAGCTTAGCACTCGATCGTTTAGTATGTTGCTATTGCTTTCTTCATGACTTATACATGTTCCTATTCCTATGAGATTATGCAACTCCCGTTTACCGGAGGAACACTTTCTGTGCTACCAAACATCACAACATAACTGGGTGATTATAAAGGTGCTCTACAGGTGCTTCCAAAGGTACTTGTTGGGTTGGCGTATTTCGAGATTAGGATTTGTCACTCCGATCGTCGGAGAGGTATCTCTGGGCCCACTCAGTAATACACATCACTATAAGCCTTGCAAGCATTGTAACTAATGAGTTAGTTGCGGGATGATGTATTACGGAACGAGTAAAGAGACTTGCCGGTAACTAGATTGAACTAGGTATCGAGATACCGACGATCGAATCTCGGGCAAGTAACATACCGATGACAAAGGGAACAACGTATGTTGTTATGCGGTCTGACCGATAAAGATCTTCGTAGAATATGTGGGAGTCAATATGAGCATCCAGGTTCCGCTATTGGTTATTGACCGGAGAGGTGTCTCGGTCATGTCTACATAGTTCTCGAACCCGTAGGGTCCGCACGCTTAACGTTACGATGACGGTTATATTATGAGTTTACGTGTTTTGATGTACCGAAGGAGTTCAGAGTCCCGGATGAGATCGGGGACATGACGAGGAGTCTCGAAATGGCCGAGACGTAAAGATTGATATATTGGACGACTATATTCGGACTTCGGAAAGGTTCCGAGTGATTCGGGTATTTTTCGGAGTACCGGAGAGTTACGAGAATTCGTATTGGGCCTTAATGGGCCATACGGGAAAGGAGAGAAAGGCCCCAAAGGGTGGCCGAACCCCTCCCCATGGACTAGTTCGAATTGGACTAGGGAGGGGGGCGCCCCCTTCCTTCTTTCTCCTTCTCCCTTCCCTTCTCCTATTCCAACAAGGAAAGGAGGAGTCCTACTCCCGGTGGGAGTAGGACTCCCCCCTTGGCGCGCCCTCCTCCTTGGCCGGCGGCCTCCCCCTTGCTCCTTTATATACGGGGGCAGGGGGGCACCTCTAGACACACAATTGATCAACGATCTTTTAGCCGTGTGCGGTGCCCCCTCCACCATATTACACCTCGATAATATCGTAGCGGTGCTTAGGCGAAGCCCTGCGTCGGTAGAACATCATCATCGTCACCACGCCGTCGTGCTGACGAAACTCTCCCTCAACACTCGGCTGGATCGGAGTTCGAGGGACGTCATCGAGCTGAACGTGTGCTGAACTCGGAGGTGCCGTGCGTTCGGTACTTGATCGGTCGGATCGTGAAGACGTACGACTACATCAACCGCGTTGTGTTAACGCTTCCGCTTTCGGTCTACGAGGGTACGTGGACAACACTCTCCGCTCTCGTTGCTATGCATCACCATGATCTTGCGTGTGCGTAGGAATTTTTTTGAAATTACTACGTTCCCCAACAGTGGCATCCGAGCCTGGTTTTATGCGTTGATGTCATATGCACGAGTAGAACACAAGTGAGTTGTGGGCGATATAAGTCATACTGCTTACCAGCATGTCATACTTTGGTTCGGCGGTATTGTGAGATGAAGCGGCCCGGACCGACATTACGCGTACGCTTACGCGAGACTGGTTTCACCGTTGCGAGCACTCGTTGCTTAAAGGTGACTGGCGGGTGTCTGTCTCTCTCACTTTAGTTGAACCGAGTGTGGCTACGCCCGGTCCTTGCGAAGGTTAAAACAGCACCAACTTGACAAACTATCGTTGTGGTTTTGATGCGTAGGTAAGAACGGTTCTTGCTAAGCCCGTAGCAGCCACGTAAAACTTGCAACAACAAAGTAGAGGACGTCTAACTTGTTTTTGCAGGGCATGTTGTGATGTGATATGGTCAAGACATGATGCTATATTTTATTGTATGAGATGATCATGTTTTGTAACCGAGTTATCGGCAACTGGCAGGAGCCATATGGTTGTCGCTTTATTGTATGCAATGCAATCGCCATGTAATTGTTTTACTTTATCACTAAGCGGTAGCGATAGTCGTAAAAGCAATAGTTGGCGAGACGACAACGATGCTACGATGGAGATCAAGGTGTCGCGCCGGTGACGATGGTGATCATGACGGTGCTTCGGAGATGGAGATCACAAGCACAAGATGATGATGGCCATATCATATCACTTATATTGATTGCATGTGATGTTTATCTTTTATGCATCTTATCTTGCTTTGATTGACGGTAGCATTATAAGATGATCTCTCACTAAAATTTCAAGATAAAAGTGTTCTCCCTGAGTATGCACCGTTGCGAAAGTTCTTCGTGCTGAGACACCACGTGATGATCGGGTGTGATAGGCTCTACGTTCAAATACAACGGGTGCAAAACAGTTGCACACGCGGAATACTCAGGTTAAACTTGACGAGCCTAGCATATGCAGATATGGCCTCGGAACACGGAGACCGAAAGGTCGAGCGTGAATCATATAGTAGATATGATCAACATAGTGATGTTCACCATTGAAACTACTCCATCTCACGTGATGATCGGACATGGTTTAGTTGATATGGATCACGTGATCACTTAGAGGATTAGAGGGATGTCTATCTAAGTGGGAGTTCTTAAGTAATATGATTAATTGAACTTAAATTTATCATGAACTTAGTCCTGATAGTATTTTGCAAATTATGTTGTAGATCAATAGCTCGCGTTGTTGCTTCCCTGTGTTTATTTTTGATATGTTCCTAGAGAAAAATTATGTTGAAAGATGTTAGTAGCAAAGATGCGGATTGGATCCGTGATCTGAGGATTATCCTCATTGCTGCACAGAAGAATTATGTCCTTGATGCACCGCTAGGTGACAGACCTATTGCAGGAGCAGATGCAGACGTTATGAACGTTTGGCTAGCTCAATATGATGACTACTTGATAGTTTAGTGCACCATGCTTAACGGCTTAGAATCGGGACTTCAAAGACGTTTTGAACGTCATGGACCATATGAGATGTTCCAGGAGTTGAAGTTAATATTTCAAGCAAATACCCGAGTTGAGAGATATGAAGTCTCCAACAAGTTCTATAGCTAAAAGATGGAGGAGAATAGCTCAAGCAGTGAGCATGTGCTCAGATTGTCTGGGTACTACAATCGCTTGAATCAAGTGGGAGTTAATCTTCCAGATAAAATAGTGATTGACAGAATTCTCTAGTCACCATCACCAAGTTAGTAGAACTTCGTGATGAACTATAGTATGCAAGGGATGACGAAAGTAATTCCCGAGCTCTTCGTGATGCTGAAATCGACGAAGGTAGAAATCAAGAAAAACATCAAGTGTTGATGGTTGACGAGACCACTAGTTTCAAGAAAAGGGCAAAGGGAAGAAGGGGAACTTCAAGAAGAACGGCAAGCAAGTTGCTGCTCAAGTGAAGAAGCCTAAGTCTGGTCCTAAGCCTGAGACTAAGTGCTTCTACTGCAAAGGGACTGGTCACTGGAAGCGGAACTACCCCAACTATTTGGTGGATAAGAAGGATGGCAAAGTGAACAAAGGTATATTGGATATACATGTTATTGATGTGTACTTTACTAGTGTTTATAGCAACCCCTCGGTATTTGATACTGGTTCAGTTGCTAAGAGTAGTAACTCGAAACGGGAGTTGCAGAATAAACAGAGACTAGTAAAAGGCGAGGTGACGATGTGTGTTGGAAGTAGTTCCAAGATTGATATGATCATCATCGCACACTCCCTATACTTTCGGGATTAGTGTTGAAACTAAATAAGTGTTATTTGGTGTTTGCGTTGAGCATGAATATGATTTGATCATGTTTGTTGCAATACGGTTATTCATTTAAATTAGAGAATAATTGTTGTTCTGTTTACATGAATAAAACCTTCTATGGTCATACACCCAATAAAATGGTTTGTTGGATCTCGATCGTAGTGATACACATATTCATAATAATGAAGCCAAAAGATGCAAAGTTAATAATGATAGTGCAACTTATTTGTGGCACTGCCGTTTAGGTCATATTGGTGTAAAGCGCATGAAGAAACTCCATACTGATGGGATTTTGGAATCACTTGATTATGAATCACTTGATGCTTGCGAACCGTGCCTCATGGGCAAGATGACTAAAACGCCGTTCTCCGGAACTATGGAGAGAGCAACAGATTTGTTGGAAATCATACATACAGATGTATGTGGTCCGATGAATATTGAGGCTCGTAGCAGGTATCATTATTTTCTGACCTTCACAGATGATTTGAGCAGATATGGGTATATCTACTTAATGAAACATAAGTCTGAAACATTTGAAGGTTCAAAGAATTTCAGAGTGAAGTGGAAAATCATCGTGACAAGAAAATAAGGTTTCTACGATCTGATCGCGGAGACAAATATTTGAGTTACGAGTTTGGTCTTCAATTAAAACAATGTGGAATAGTTTCACAAATTCATGCCACCTGGAACACCACAGCATAATGGTGTGTCCGAACGTCATAACCGTACTTTATTGGATATAGTGCAATCTATGATGTTTCTTACCAATTTACCACTATAGTTTTGGGGTTATGCATTAGAGACAGCTGCATTCACGTTAAATAGGGTACCATCTAAATCCGTTGAGACGACATCTTATGAACTGTGGTTTGGCAAGAAACCAAAGTTGTCGTTTCTTAAAGTTTGGGGTTGCGATGCTTATGTGAAAAAGTTTCATCCTGATAAGCTCAAACCCAAATCGGAGAAATGTGTCTTCATAGGATACCCAAAGGAGACAGTTGGGTACACCTTCTATCACAGATCCGAAGGCAAGACATTCGTTGCTAAGAATGGATCCTTTCTAGAGAAGGAGTTTCTCTCGAAAGAAGTGAGTGGGAGGAAAGTAGAACTTGATGAGGTAATTGTACCTGCTCCCTTATTGGAAAGTAGTTCATCGCAGAAACCAGTTTCTGTGACGCCTATACCAATTAGTGAGGAAGTTAATGATGATGATCATGGAACTTCAGATCAAGTTATTACTGAACCTCGTAGGTCAACCAGAGTAAGATCCGCACCAGAGTGGTACGGTAATCCTGTTCTGGAGGTTATGTTACTAGACCATGACGAACCTACGAACTATGAAGAAGCGATGGTGAGCCCAGATTCCGCAAAATGGCTTGAGGCCATGAAATCTGAGATGAGATCCATGTATGAGAACAAAGTATGGACTTTGATTGACTTGCCCAATGATCGGCGAGCCATTGAGATTAAATGGATCTTCAAGAGGAAGACGGACGCTGATAGTAGTGTTACTATCTACAAAGCTAGAATTGTCGCAAAAAGGTTTTCGACAAGTTCAAGGTGTTGACTACGATGAGAGTTTCTCACTCGTATCTATGCTTAAGTCTGTCCGAATCATGTTAGCAATTGCCGCATTTTATGAAATCTGGCAAATGGATAAACAAAACTGCATTCCTTAATGGATTTATTAAAGAAGAGTTGTATATGATGCAACCAGAAGGTTTTGTCAATCCTAAAGGTGCTAACAAAATATGCAAGCTCCAGCGATCCATCTATGGACTGGTGCAAGCATCTCGGAGTTGGAATATACGCTTTGATAAGTTGATCAAAGGATATAGTTTTATACAGACTTGCGGTGAAGCCTGTATTTACAAGAAAGTGAGTGGGAGCACTACAACATTTCTGATAAGTATATGTGAATGACATATTGTTGATCGGAAATAATGTAGAATTATTCTGCAAAGCATAAAGGAGTGTTTGAAAGGAGTTTTTCAAAGAAAGACCTCGGTGAAGCTGCTTACATATTGAGCATCAAGATCTATAGAGATAGATCAAGACGCTTGATAAGTTTTTTCAATGAGTACATACCTTAACAAGATTTTGAAGTGGTTCAAAATGGAACAGTCAAAGAAAGAGTTTCTTGCCTGTGTTACAAGGTGTGAAATTGAGTAAGACTCAAAGCCCGACCACGGCAGAAGATAGAAAAAGAATGAAAGTCATTCCCTATGCCTCGGCCATAGGTTCTATAAAGTATGCCATGCTGTGTACCAGATCTATTGTATACCCTACACTGATTTTGGCAAGGGAGTACAATAGTGATCTAGGAGTAGATCACTGGACAGCGGTCAAAATTATCCTTAGTGGAATAAGGATATGTTTCTCGATTATGGAAGTGACAAAAGGTTCGTCGTAAAGGGTTACGTCGATGCAAGTTTTGACACTAATCTAGATGACTCTAAGTCTCGGTCTAGATACATATTGAAAGTGGGAGCAATTAGCTAGAGTAGCTCCGTGCAGAGCATTGTAGACATAGAAATTTGCAAAATACTTACGGATCTGAATGTGACAGACCCGTTGACTAAAATTATCTCACAAGCAAAACATGATCACACCTTAGTACTCTTTGGGTGTTAATCACATAGCGATGTGAACTAGATTACTGACTCTAGTAAACCCTTTGGGTGTTGGTCACATGACGATGTGAACTATGGGTGTTAATCACATGGTGATGTGAACTATTGATGTTAAATCACATGGCGATGTGAACTAGATTATTGACTCTAGTGCAAGTGGGAGACTGAAGGAAATATGCCCTAGAGGCAATAATAAAGTTATTATTTATTTCCTTATATCATGATAAATGTTTATTATTCATGCTAGAATTGTATTAACCGGAAACTTGATACATGTGTGAATACATAGACAAACAGAGTGTCACTAGTATGCCTCTACTTGACTAGCTCGTTGATCAAAGATGGTTATGTTTCCTAGCCATAGACATGAGTTGTCATTTGATTAACGGGATCACATCATTAGGAGAATGATGTGATTGACTTGACCCATTCCGTTAGCTTAGCACTCGATCGTTTAGTATGTTGCTATTGCTTTCTTCATGACTTATACATGTTCCTATGACTATGAGATTATGCAACTCCCGTTTACCGGAGGAACACTTTGTGTGCTACCAAACGTCACAACGTAACTGGGTGATTATAAAGGTGCTCTACAGGTGTCTCCAAAGGTACTTGTTGGGTTGGCGTATTTCGAGATTAGGATTTGTCACTCCGATTGTCGGAGAGGTATCTCTGGGCCCACTCAGTAATGCACATCACTATAAGCCTTGCAAGCATTGTAACTAATGAGTTAGTTGCGGGATGATGTATTACGGAACGAGTAAAGAGACTTGCCGGTAACGAGATTGAACTAGGTATCGAGATACCGACGATCGAATCTCGGGCAAGTAACATACCGATGACAAAGGGAACAACGTATGTTGTTATGCGGTCTGACCGATAAAGATCTTCGTAGAATATGTGGGAGCCAATATGAGCATCCAGGTTCCGCTATTGGTTATTGACCGGAGAGGTGTCTCGGTCATGTCTACATAGTTCTCGAACCCGTAGGGTCCGCACGCTTAACGTTACGATGACGGTTATATTATGAGTTTATGTGTTTTGATGTACCGAAGGAGTTCGGAGTCCCGGATGAGATCGGGGACATGACGAGGAGTCTCGAAATGGCCGAGACGTAAAGATCGATATATTGGACGACTATATTCGGACTTCGGAAAGGTTCCGAGTGATTCGGGTATTTTTCGGAGTACCGGAGAGTTACGGGAATTCGTATTGGGCCTTAATGGGCCATACGGGAAAGGAGAGAAAGGCCCCAAAGGGTGGCCGCACCCCTCCCCATGGACTAGTCCGAATTGGACTAGGGAGGGGGGCGCCCCCTTCCTTCTTTCTCCTTCTCCCTTCCCTTCTCCTATTCCAACAAGGAAAGGAGGAGTCCTACTCCCGGTGGGAGTAGGACTCCCCCCTTGGCGCGCCCTCCTCCTTGGCCGGCGGCCTCCCCCTTGCTCCTTTATATACGGGGGCAGGGGGGCACCTCTAGAAACACAATTGATCAACGATCTTTTAGCCGTGTGCGGTGCCCCCTCCACCATATTACACCTCGATAATATCATAGCGGTGCTTAGGCGAAGCCCTGCGTCGGTAGAACATCATCATCGTCACCACGCCGTCGTGCTGACGAAAATCTCCCTCAACACTCGGCTGGATCGGAGTTCGAGGGACGTCATCGAGCTGAACGTGTGCTGAACTCGGAGGTGCCGTGCGTTCGGTACTTGATCGGTCGGATCGTGAAGACGTACGACTACATCAACCGCGTTGTGTTAACGCTTTCGGTTTCGGTCTACGAGGGTACGTGGACAACACTCTTCCCTCTCCTTGCTATGCATCACCATGATCTTGCGTGTGCATAGGAATTTTTTTGAAATTACTATGTTCCCCAACATAATACACATCACTATAAGCCTTGCAAGCATTGTGACTAATGAGTTAGTTGCGGGATGATGTATTACGGAACGAGTAAAGAGACTTGCCGGTAAACGAGATTGAACTAGGTATCGAGATACCGACGATCGAATCTCGGGCAAGTAACATACCGATGACAAAGGGAACAACGTATGTTGTTATGCGGTCTGACCGATAAAGATCTTCGTAGAATATGTGGGAACCAATATGAGCATCCAGGTTCCGCTATTGGTTATTGACCGGAGAGGTGTCTCGGTCATGTCTACATAGTTCTCGAACCCGTAGGGTCCGCACGCTTAACGTTACGATGACAGTTATATTATGAGTTTATATGTTTTGATGTACCGAAGGTTGTTCGGAGTCCCGGATGTGATCACGGACATGACGAGGAGTCTCGAAATGGTCGAGACATAAAGATTGATATATTGGAAGCCTATGTTTGGACATCGGAAGTGTTCCGGGTGAAATCGGGATTTTTCCGGAGTACCGGGAGGTTACCGTAACCCCCCGGTAACTTAATGGGCCTTAGTGGGCCTAGGTGGAAGAGAGGAGAGGAGGCCAGGGCAGGGCCGCGCGCCCCTTCCCCCCAGTCCGAATAGGACAAGGAGAGGGGGCGGCGCCCCCCCTTCCTTCCTCCCCTCCACCTCTTCCCCCTCTCTCCTAGTCCAACATGGAAAAGGGGGGAGTCCTACTCCCGGTAGGAGTAGGACTCCTCCTGGCGCGCCTCTCCTCCTTGGCCGGCGGCCTCCCCCTTGCTCCTTTATATACGGGGGCAGGGGGCACCTCTCGACACACAATTGATCAACGATCTTTTAGCCGTGTGCGGTGCCCCCCTCCACCATATTACACCTCGATAATATCGTAGCGGTGCTTAGGCGAAGCCCTGCGTCGGTAGAACATCATCATCGTCACCACGCCGTCGTGCTGACGAAACTCTCCCTCAACACTCGGCTGGATCGGAGTTCGAGGGACGTCATCGAGCTGAACGTGTGCTGAACTCGGAGGTGCCGTGCGTTCGGTACTTGATCGGTCGGATCGTGAAGACGTACGACTACATCAACCGCGTTGTGTTAACGCTTCCGCTTTCGGTCTACGAGGGTACGTGGACAACACTCTCCCCTCTCGTTGCTATGCATCACCATGATCTTGCGTGTGCGTAGGAATTTTTTGAAATTACTACGTTCCCCAACAGTGGCATCCGAGCCTGGTTTTATGCGTTGATGTTATATGCACGAGTAGAACACAAGTGAGTTGTGGGCGATATAAGTCATACTGCTTACCAGCATGTCATACTTTGGTTCGGCGGTATTGTGAGATGAAGCGGCCCGGACCGACATTACGCGTACGCTTACGCGAGACTGGTTTCACCGTTGCGAGCACTCGTTGCTTAAAGGTGACTGGCGGGTGTCTGTCTCTCTCACTTTAGTTGAACCGAGTGTGGCTACGCCCGGTCCTTGCGAAGGTTAAAACAGCACCAACTTGACAAACTATCGTTGTGGTTTTGATGCGTAGGTAAGAACGGTTCTTGCTAAGCCCGTAGCAGCCACGTAAAACTTGCAACAACAAAGTAGAGGACGTCTAACTTGTTTTTGCAGGGCATGTTGTGATGTGATATGGTCAAGACATGATGCTATATTTTATTGTATGAGATGATCATGTTTTGTAACCGAGTTATCGGCAACTGGCAGGAGCCATATGGTTGTCGCTTTATTGTATGAAATGCAATCGCCATGTAATTGTTTTACTTTATCACTAAGCGGTAGCGATAGTCGTAAAAGCAATAGTTGGCGAGACGACAACGATACTACGATGGAGATCAAGGTGTCGCGCCGGTGACGATGGTGATCATGACGGTGCTTCGGAGATGGAGATCACAAGCACAAGATGATGATGGCCATATCATATCACTTATATTGATTGCATGTGATGTTTATCTTTTATGCATCTTATCTTGCTTTGATTGACGGTAGCATTATAAGATGATCTCTCACTAAAATTTCAAGATAAAAGTGTTCTCCCTGAGTATGCACCGTTGCGAAAGTTCTTCGTGCTGAGACACCACGTGATGATCGGGTGTGATAGGCTCTACGTTCAAATACAACGGGTGCAAAACAGTTGCACACGCGGAATACTCAGGTTAAACTTGACGAGCCTAGCATATGCAGATATGGCCTCGGAACACGGAGACCGAAAGGTCGAGCGTGAATCATATAGTAGATATGATCAACATAGTGATGTTCACCATTGAAACTACTCCATCTCACGTGATGATCGGACATGGTTTAGTTGATATGGATCACGTGATCACTTAGAGGATTAGAGGGATGTCTATCTAAGTGGGAGTTCTTAAGTAATATGATTAATTGAACTTGAATTTATCATGAACTTAGTACCTGATAGTATCTTGCTTGTCTATGTTAATTGTAGATAAATGGCCCGTGCTGTTGTTCCGTTGAATTTTAATGCGTTCCTTGAGAAAGCAAAGTTGAAAGATGATGGTAGCAATTACACGGACTGGGTCCGTAACTTGAGGATTATCCTCATTGCTGCACAGAAGAATTACGTCCTGGAAGCACCGCTGGGTGCCAGGCCTGCCTGCAAGAGCAACACCAGAAGTTATGAACGTCTGGCAGAGCAAAGCTGATGACTACTCGATAGTTCAGTGTGCCATGCTTTACGGCTTAGAACCGGGTCTTCAACGACGTTTTGAACGTCATGGAGCATATGAGATGTTCCAGGAGTTGAAGTTAATATTTCAAGCAAATGCCCGGATTGAGAGATATGAAGTCTCCAATAAGTTCTACAGCTGCAAGATGGAAGAGAATAGTTCTGTCAGTGAGCATATACTCAAAATGTCTGGGTATAATAATCACTTGATTCAACTGGGAGTTAATCTTCCGGATGATAGCGTCATTGACAGAATTCTTCAATCACTGCCACCAAGCTACAAGAGCTTCGTGATGAACTATAACATGCAAGGGATGAATAAGACAATTCCCGAGCTCTTCGCAATGCTAAAGGCAGCGGAGGTAGAAATCAAAAAGGAGCATCAAGTGTTGATGGTCAATAAGACCACTAGTTTCAAGAAAAAGGGCAAAGGGAAGAAGAAGGGGAACTTCAAGAAGAACAGCAAGCAAGTTGCTGTTCAGGAGAAGAAACCCAAGTCTGGACCTAAGCCTGAAACTGAGTGCTTCTACTGCAAGCAGACTGGTCACTGGAAGCGGAACTGCCCCAAGTATTTGGCGGATAAGAAGGATGGCAAGGTTAACAAAGGTATATGTGATATACATGTTATTGATGTGTACCTTACTAATGCTCGCAGTAGCACCTGGGTATTTGATACTGGTTCTGTTGCTAATATTTGCAACTCGAAACAGGGGCTACGGATTAAGCGAAGATTGGCTAAGGACGAGGTGACGATGCGCGTGGGAAATGGTTCCAAAGTCGATGTGATCGCGGTCGGCACGCTACCTCTACATCTACCTTCGGGATTAGTTTTAGACCTAAATAATTGTTATTTGGTGCCAGCGTTAAGCATGAACATTATATCTGGATCTTGTTTGATGCGAGACGGTTATTCATTTAAATCAGAGAATAATGGTTGTTCTATTTATATGAATAATATCTTTTATGGTCATGCACCCTTGAAGAGTGGTCTATTTTTGTTGAATCTCGATAGTAGTGATACACATATTCATAATATTGAAGCCAAAAGATGCAGAGTTGATAATGATAGTGCAACTTATTTGTGGCACTGCCGTTTAGGTCATATCGGTGTAAAGCGCATGAAGAAACTCCATAATGATGGACTTTTGGAATCACTTGATTATGAATCACTTGGTACTTGCGAACCGTGTCTCATGGGCAAGATGACTAAAACACCGTTCTCCGGAACTATGGAGAGAGCAACTGATTTGTTGGAAATCATACATACAGATGTATGTGGTCCGATGAATATTGAGGCTCGTGGCGGATATCGTTATTTTCTCACCTTCACAGATGATTTGAGCAGATATGGGTATATCTACTTAATGAAACATAAGTCTGAAACATTTGAAAAGTTCAAAGAATTTCAGAGCGAAGTTGAAAATCATCGTAACAAGAAAATAAAGTTTCTACGATCAGATCGTGGAGGAGAATATTTGAGTTACGAGTTTGGCCTACATTTGAAACAATGCGGAATAGTTTCGCAACTCACGCCACCCGGAACACCACAACGTAATGGTGTGTCCGAACGTCGTAATCGTACTTTACTAGATATGGTGCGATCTATGATGTCTCTTACTGATTTACCGCTATCGTTTTGGGGTTATGCTTTAGAGACGGCTGCATTCACTCTAAATAGGGACACCATCGAAATCCGTTGAAACGACGCCTTATGAACTATGGTTTGGCAAGAAACCAAAGTTGTCGTATCTTAAAGTTTGGGGTTGCGATGCTTATGTGAAGAAACTTCAACCTGATAAGCTCGAACCTAAATCGGAGAAATGTGTCTTCATAGGATACCCAAAGGAGACTGTTGGGTACACCTTCTATCACAGATCCGAAGGCAAGACATTCGTTGCTAAGAATGGATCCTTTCTAGAGAAGGAGTTTCTCTCGAAAGAAGTGAGTGGGAGGAAAGTAGAACTTGATGAGGTAACTGTACCTGCTCCCTTATTGGAAAGTAGATCATCACAGAAATCAGTTTCTGCGACACCTACACCAATTAGTGAGGAAGTTAATGATAATGATCATGAAACTTCAGATCAAGTTATTACTGAACCTCGTAGGTCAACCAGATTAAGATCCGCACCAGAGTGGTACGGTAATCCTGTTCTGGAGGTTATGTTGCTAGACCATGACGAACCTACGAACTATGAAGAAGCGATGGTGAGCCCAGATTCCGCAAAATGGCTTGAGGCCATGAAATCCGAGATGGGATCCATGTATGAGAACAAAGTATGGACTTTGGTTGACTTGCCCGATGATCGGCAAGCCATTGAAAATAAATGGATCTTCAAGAAGAAGACTGACGCTGACGGTAATGTTACTGTCTATAAAGCTCGACTTGTTGCGAAAGGTTTTCGACAAGTTCAAGGGATTGACTACGATGAGACCTTCTCACCCGTAGCGATGCTTAAGTCTGTCCGAATCATGTTAGCAATTGCCGCATTTTATGATTATGAAATTTGGCAAATGGATGTCAAAACTGCATTCCTGAATGGATTTCTGGAAGAAGAGTTGTATATGATGCAACCGGAAGGTTTTGTCGATCCAAAGGGAGCTAACAAAGTGTGCAAGCTCCAGCGATCCATTTATGGACTGGTGCAAGCCTCTCGGAGTTGGAATAAACGCTTTGATAGTGTGATCAAAGCATTTGGTTTTATACAGACTTTTGGAGAAGCCTGTATTTACAAGAAAGTGAGTGGGAGCTCAGTAGCATTTCTGATATTATATGTGGATGACATATTGCTAATTGGAAATGATATAGAATTTCTGGATAGCATAAAGGGATACTTGAATAAGAGTTTTTCAATGAAAGACCTCGGTGAAGCTGCATATATATTGGGCATCAAGATCTATAGAGATAGATCAAGACGCTTAATTGGACTTTCACAAAGCACATACCTTGACAAAGTTTTGAAGAAGTTCAAAATGGATCAAGCAAAGAAAGGGTTCTTGCCTGTACTACAAGGTGTGAGATTGAGTAAGACTCAATGCCCGACCACTGCAGAAGATAGAGAGAAGATGAAAGATGTTCCCTATGCTTCAGCCATAGGCTCTATCATGTATGCAATGCTGTGTACCAGACCTGATGTGTGCCTTGCTATAAGTTTAGCAGGGAGGTACCAAAGTAATCCAGGAGTGGATCACTGGACAGCGGTCAAGAACATCCTGAAATACCTGAAAAGGACTAAGGATATGTTTCTCGTTTATGGAGGTGACAAAGAGCTCATCGTAAATGGTTACGTTGATGCAAGCTTTGACACTGATCCGGACGATTCTAAATCGCAAACCGGATACGTATTTACATTGAACGGTGGAGCTGTCAGTTGGTGCAGTTCTAAGCAAAGTGTCGTGGCGGGATCTACGTGTGAAGCGGAGTACATAGCTGCTTCGGAAGCAGCAAATGAAGGAGTCTGGATGAAGGAGTTCATATCCGATCTAGGTGTCATACCTAGTGCATCGGGACCAATGAAAATCTTTTGTGACAATACTGGTGCAATTGCCTTAGCAAAGGAATCCAGATTTCACAAGAGAACCAAGCACATCAAAAGACGCTTCAATTCCATCCGGGATTTAGTCCAGGTGGGAGACATAGAAATTTGCAAGATACATACGGATCTGAATGTTGCAGACCCGTTGACTAAGCCTCTTCCACGAGCAAAACATGATCAGCACCAAGACTCCATGGGTGTAAGAATCATTACTGTGTAATCTAGATTATTGACTCTAGTGCAAGTGGGAGACTGAAGGAAATATGCCCTAGAGGCAATAATAAAGTTATTATTTATTTCCTTATATCATGATAAATGTTTATTATTCATGCTAGAATTGTATTAACCGGAAACATAATACATGTGTGAATACATAGACAAACAGAGTGTCACTAGTATGCCTCTACTTGACTAGCTCGTTGATCAAAGATGGTTATGTTTCCTAGCCATAGACATGAGTTGTCATTTGATTAACGGGATCACATCATTAGGAGAATGATGTGATTGACTTGACCCATTCCGTTAGCTTAGCACTCGATCGTTTAGTATGTTGCTATTGCTTTCTTCATGACTTATACATGTTCCTATGACTATGAGATTATGCAACTCCCGTTTACCGGAGGAACACTTTGTGTGCTACCAAACGTCACAACGTAACTGGGTGATTATAAAGGTGCTCTACAGGTGTCTCCAAAGGTACTTGTTGGGTTGGCGTATTTCGAGATTAGGATTTGTCACTCCGATTGTCGGAGAGGTATCTCTGGGCCCACTCAGTAATACACATCACTATAAGCCTTGCAAGCATTGTGACTAATGAGTTAGTTGCGGGATGATGTATTACGGAACGAGTAAAGAGACTTGCCGGTAACGAGATTGAACTAGGTATCGAGATACCGACGATCGAATCTCGGGCAAGTAACATACCGATGACAAAGGGAACAACGTATGTTGTTATGCGGTCTGACCGATAAAGATCTTCGTAGAATATGTGGGAACCAATATGAGCATCCAGGTTCCGCTATTGGTTATTGACCGGAGAGGTGTCTCGGTCATGTCTACATAGTTCTCGAACCCGTAGGGTCCGCACGCTTAACGTTACGATGACAGTTATATTATGAGTTTATATGTTTTGATGTACCGAAGGTTGTTCGGAGTCCCGGATGTGATCACGGACATGACGAGGAGTCTCGAAATGGTCGAGACATAAAGATTGATATATTGGAAGCCTATGTTTGGACATCGGAAGTGTTTCGGGTGAAATCGGGATTTTTTCGGAGTACCGGGAGGTTACCGGAACCCCCCGGTAACTTAATGGGCCTTAGTGGGCCTAGGTGGAAGGGAGGAGAGGAGGCCAGGGCAGGGCCGCGCGCCCCTTCCCCCCAGTCCGAATAGGACAAGGAGAGGGGGGCGGCGCCCCCCTTCCTTCCTCCCCTCCACCTCTTGCCCCTCTCTCCTAGTCCAACATGGAAAAAGGGGGGGGGGAGTCCTACTCCCGGTAGGAGTAGGACTCCTCCTAGGCGCGCCTCTCCTCCTTGGCCGGCGGCCTCCCCCTTGCTCCTTTATATACGGGGGCAGGGGGCACCTCTCGACACACAATTGATCAACGATCTTTTAGCCGTGTGCGGTGCCCCCCTCCACCATATTACACCTCGATAATATTGTAGCGGTGCTTAGGCGAAGCCCTGCGTTGGTAGAACATCATCATCGTCACCACGCCGTCGTGCTGACGAAACTCTCCTTCAACACTCGGCTGGATCAGAGTTCGAGGGACATCATCGAGCTGAACATGTGCTGAACTCGGAGGTGCCGTGCGTTCGGTACTTGATCGGTCGGATCGTGAAGACGTACGACTACATCAACCGCGTTGTGTTAAACGCTTCCGCTATCGGTCTACGAGGGTACGTAGACAACACTCTCCCCTCTCGTTGCTATACATCACCATGATCTTGCGTGTGCGTAGGAATTTTTTTGAAATTACTACGTTCCCCAACAGTAACATAATATGTTACTGTAACATAGCGCATCTCAAGACAAGATGAGTCTACAAGCTAATAAATGAAGTCCCCTATGACACTACTATTATGTTCCTTTGCACTATGAAGATAGTAACTTAGACTAGTGTCATATGTATGACACTAGTATAAGTTACTATCCACTATGACTAGCCTTAGACATCTGCTAATCCTCCATACGGAACACAGAAATCTTGGCTAATTTATCCTTAAAATGCTTTGCTAATCCACACAGAAAACCATGAGGGTTTTGATGACACTCAAGGAACCAAAAGTATACTCTTCATTATTTCCTTCCATTGTTCTTTCCTTGTCAATTTGGGCATCTTCAACGCAAGCCGCTTATACGGGCGCTTAGAGAAATAAAATTATGCCATAAAACTAAAAAAACTATCCAAGCGCTCGTATGCTACAACGCAAGGCGCTAATAAGATGGGCAGGTGCGGCAGCGCCGTTATCCCGTAGAGTAGAAGTAGCTCAGGTACAACGCAAGGCGCTAATAAGGTGGGCAAGTGCAGCAGTGCCGTTATCCCGTAGAGCAAAAGTAGCTCAGGTACAACGCAACGCGCTAATAAGGTGGGTAGGTGCAGCAGCGCCGTTATCCCGTTGAGCAAAAGTAGCTCAGGTATAACGCAACGCGCTAATAAGGTGGGCAGGTGATAGAGGCAAAGGTGTCCCGTCTTTCGATGAGATTGTGGCTATCGTTTTGGAGGAAGTCGACTTTGACGATCCGACTACGAACGTGCGAGGACGTCGTGCATTAGCAATCGCTAAACCAACTCCGAGAGGTTATTGACCACGCCGGAGCATGATCAACCTGACGACGAAGGTCTGTTTCCTGCAGGTAAATGAAGAACAAGCAAGAAACTAAGATTGCAATCTGGATATTGCGAATATAAGAGGAAAGCTTTATTGATCAAGGTGGGGTTCTATGACGCCTTCGTCTGGTCGTTGAACACAAACGAAGTACGCGAAGTTGCAGCTATGGCGAACTTTAATCTAAACAAAACCCAAAGTCTAAACGACGCCCTAAGGGCTGTATATATGGAGGAAGAGGGGGGAATTTTGCCTCACAGTAAATATTCAAAAAAATGAGGGGGGGAATTTCGTGGCCCTTGGAGGAGGGGTCTGAAACCAACCCTAACTCTTGTTTCCCCACACATACGGACTCTAAAAACAGCATATACTTAAGTATTTGGAAAATACATGGGCCTGGCCCAATAATAAGGTGACGCAGCACCTAGAATAGCCTCTGAACGAAATTTATGAAGTGGCATCTTGTATATTTCGTCCAAGGCTTCATGCACTCCTTATGGTGGCTTCAAAGTCCTGAAATCATCACTTGTAACTCCGTTCTTGATCCCCTTTCGCATGCCATCATCTCCCTGCTTGGTCTTGCTCCAGTGTTCATCCCTCTTATCCATGCCAGGCCCTTCATTTGTAAGCAAAACTAATGTATCCAATTTAGGCAGCATCATATTCTCATGAACATTAGAATCATTACCAAGAAACGAAAGTACCTGGTAATTCAATTGGCGTGCGTGAGCTCTAGTAATTGGTCCAGTATGTATAGCAGCAGGGGCTGTGGGTGTAACAATGGTATTGATGTCGTCATCATCCTCCCCTTCTTGAAATGAAGTCGTCCTCGACGGAAGCTCATCTTCCTCACCCAAATAAGGCTTCAAATCTGCAATGTTAAAAGTGGGACTAACCCCAAAATCTGCAGGCAGCTCAAGTTTATATGCATTATCATTTATTTTATATAACACCTTAAAAGGACCATCAGCACGTGGCATTAGCTTTGATTTGCGCAAATTAGGAAATCTATCCTTACGCAAATGTAACCAAACAAGATCTCCAGGTGCAAACACAACATGTTTTCTACCCTTATCTCGAGCAAGTTTATATTTAGCATTCATACGCTCAATGTTTTCCTTAGTTAACTCATGCATTTTTAAAATCAATTCAGCACGTTCTTTAGCATCAAAAATAACCTTCTCCGAAGATGGAAGAGGCAACAAATCAATAGGTGCACGAAGTAGGAAACCATACACAATTTCAAAAGGGCACATCTTAGTAATAGAATGCAATGAACGATTATAAGCAAATCCAATATGAGGCAAGCATTCTTCCCACATTTTCTTATTATTCTTCAAAACAGCCCTAAGCATAGTAGACAATGTTCAATTGACTACTTCAGTTTGTCCATCAGTTTGGGGGTGACAAGTAGTACTAAAAAGGAGTTTAGTCCCCAACTTAGCCCATAAACATCTCCAAAAGTGGCTATGGAATTTAGTATCACGATCTGAAACAATAGTATTTGGCACACCATGCAAGCGAATAATTTCCCGAAAGAACAAATCAGCAACATTAACAGCATCATCGCTTTTATGACATGGTATAAAGTGTGCCATTTTCGAAAATCTATCCACGACAACAAATATGCTATCCCTTCCCTTCTTTGTTCGTAGATATATCCTCCCAAGGAACACCAGGTACAGGCAAAGGCATATATAAACCATGAGGATTGAGACGTGACTTAGCTTTTTGACATGTAGTGCAGCGAGCAACAAAATGCTCAACATCCCGTCTCATCTTTGGCCAAAAGAAATGTGTAGCAAGTATATCCTTCGTCTTCTTGATGCCAAAGTGCCCCATTAATCCTCCTCCATGCGCCTCCTGCAACAACAAAAGACGAATGGAGCTAGCTGGAATGCATAGCTTGTTAGCACGAAACACAAATCCATCGTTAAGAACGAACTTGTTCCAAGTTCTCCCTTCCTTACAATTCTGCAATACATCTTTAAATTCAGCATCATGCACATATTGATCTTTGATGGTCTCCAAACCAAATACTTTAAAGTCAAGTTGTGAAAGCATAGTATAACGACGAGACAATGCATCAGCAATAACATTTTCTTTACCGTTCTTGTGTTTAATGACATAAGGGAAAGTCTCAATGAATTCAACCCATTTAGCATGTCTACGGTTCAGT
This sequence comes from Triticum aestivum, assembly GCF_018294505.1. Classification (NCBI taxonomy): domain Eukaryota; kingdom Viridiplantae; phylum Streptophyta; class Magnoliopsida; order Poales; family Poaceae; genus Triticum; species Triticum aestivum. Next base: position 486,897,602 of record NC_057796.1, read on the forward strand.
TTTGCTTGACTTTTAATGTGTTTCAAAGATTCATGATCAGAATGTATAACAAATTCCTTGGGCCATAAATAATGTTGCCATGTTTCTAAGGTCCGAACAAGAGCATATAATTCTTTATCATGAGTAGAATAGTTCAGACTAGGCCCATTCAATTTTTCAGAAAAGTATGCAACAGGTTTGCCATCTTGTAATAACACACCTCCTAATCCAATTCCACTAGCATCACATTCAAGCTCAAAAGTCTTATTAAAATCAAGAAGTTGGAGTAAAGGAGCATGTGTCAAGTTATCTTTCAATACCGTGAAGGCTTCTTCCTGTGCAGTACCCCAAACAAAAGGCGCATCCTTCTTTGTAAGCTCGTTGAGTGGTGCAGCAATGGTGCTGAAATCTCTCACAAAACGCCTACAGAAACCAGCGAGGCCAAGGAAACTCCTCACTTGTGTGACCGTTTTGGGCTGCGGCCAACTCTCAATAGCTTCAATCTTGGCTTCATCAACTTCAATCCCCTATGGAGTAACAACATAGCCAAGAAAAGATACTCGGTCGGTGCAAAAGGTGCACTTCCCAAGGTTACCAAACAAACGTGCATCACGTAGAGCAATAAAAACAGCACTAAATGTTCCTCCAAAGATTTGCTATAAATCAATATGCCATCAAAGTAAACTACCACAAATCGTCCAATGAAAGCACATAAAACTTCGTTCATTAATCTCATGAAAGTACTAGGTGCATTAGTTAACCCAAAAGGCATGACTAACCACTCATATAATCCAAACTTAGTTTTAAATGTTGTTTTCCATTCATCTTCCAATTTCATACGAATTTGATGGTATCCACTACGCAAATCAACTTTGGAGAATATTGTAGAGCCACTCAATTCATCAAGCATATCATCTAGCCTAGGAATAGGATGACGATAACGAATAGTAATATTATTAATGCATCTACAATCAACGCACATACACGACGTACCATCCTTTTTCGGCACTAAAATGATAGGAACAGCACAAGGACTAAGGGATTCGCGTATATAACCTTTGTCGAGCAGCTCTTGTACTTGACGCATAATCTCCTTCGTCTCCTCTGGATTGGTACGGTATGGTGCACGGTTGGGTAATGATGCACCGAGAATTAAGTCAATTTAATGCTCAATCCCTCGAATAGGTGGTAATCCCAGTGGCACGTCTTGTGGAAAGACGTCAGCGAACTCCTGCAAAATGTTAGTGACAGCAGGAGGCAAAGAGGAAGGCACGTCCTCGAATGAAAATAATGCCTCTTTGCACACAAAAGCATAGCAAACAGATTTGCTAAAATCTAGATCATCAATATCAGATTTGGTGGCAAGTAAACATGAACTTTTCAATTTAATTTCAGAAGCAACACTAGATGGTTTATTATTAGGCTTCATTTGTTGCTCAAATTCTTTTGCCACAATCTGATTTTCATTCTTATTTTGCACCTATTTTGCTTTATTAGCTCTATTAATATCATCTTTCAAAATGGAATCAGGAGTCATAGGAAGCAAAGTAATATTTTTGTCCTTGTGAACAAGAGTATACTGATTGTTTCTATCATGGTGTACAGAATTTTTATCAAATTGCCATGGTCTACCAAGTAATAAGGAACATGCTTGCATAGGTACCACATCACAATCAACATAATCAACATATGTAGAGATACTAAAATGCACACGAACAGTACGTGTTACCTTAACCTTGCCGCTGTTGTTGAACCATTGGATGTAGTAAGGATGTGGATGTGGTCTTGTGGTGAGAGATAGCTTCTCCACCATCTCCATTCTAGCCAAGTTGTTGTAGCTCCCTCCATCTATGATGACGCGAACAGAACGTTCCTTCACAACTCCCTTTGTATGGAACAAATTATGCATTTGATTTTGCTCAGCTTGTGTAACCTGCACACTCAAAACACGTTGAGCAACTAAAAATTCATACCTGTCAGCATCTTCAGCAGCCATGTATTGTGTCTCATGATCAGAATCATCTCCACCGTGTTCTTCATGTGTAATAAGAGCCAAAGTCTCCTCATCATAGTCACTGGCGGACTCATACCCACCATCCTCAGTAGCAATCATCACACGCTGAGATTTGCATTCTCTCGCAAAATGTCCTCTTCCCTTACAACGACGACAAATAATATCACTTGTGTGCCCTGTTGATGCCATGGAAGAAGAAGAGCTCTGCGCAGCCCTGGCAGGTGTGCTCTTGGCAGATAGTGGTGGTTGTGCCTGCTTTCTTGTATCACGACTGGAGGTGGCACCTGATGGAGGTGCTGGTGCAGTGGAAGTAGAGGATGCACGTGGTGTCCATGATGAAGATCGACCTGCAGAAAAGTTAGTTCGCGTCAATGCCTGTCGATCTTGTACTTCACGTTCAGCTTTACAAGCAAGATGGAATAAACGAGTGATATTATTATACTCCTTATACTGTAGAATGGTCTGAATCTCTCTATTCAATCCACCCATAAAACGCGCAAGCATAGCTTCATTCTCCTCAACAATACCATATCTAATCATGCCAGTTTGTAATTCCTGATAATATTCTTCTACCGAATTTTTTCCTTGTCTTCAACGCTGCAATTTTTGAATTAATTCACGTTGATAATATGGTGGAACCCAACGAGTACGCATAGCAGTTTTCAAAGTAGCCCAAGTAGCTGGAATAGGATATAATCTACAATGTTCAGACCACCAAACACATGCAAAGCTAGTGAAAACACAAACAGCAGCAGGAACACGTCTCTCCTCAGGATATTGTAAACATATAAATCGTTGTTCAGTTTCTAACTCCCAAGTAAGATGTATATCAGGAACATATCTAGACTCAAATGGTGGAATATTCAATTTCAGTTTAGGAAGATGGTCATGATCTTGTATCTGACGGAGAGCCCTACCATTGTGATTATTTGCATGTGGATGACCTGGTGGTTATGGTGCTGGTGGTTGCACGTAGTTCTGATTTTGATCAACCTCATCCTCGTAATCTCCCGCATAATCATCCTCCGCATCAACAGCAGGAGCCATAGCAGCACCAACAGTTTGGCCAGGCTGAAGAAGGACACGGCTCGCTCGGCGGAGGGCTGTTTCGCAACGTGGAGGTAGTTGTTGTTGTTGTTGTTGTTGTTGTTGTTGTTGTTGTTGTTGTTGTTGTTGTTGTTGTTGTTGTTGTTGTTGCAGAGGTGCGGCAGGTGCAGCCGGTGGTGGAAGACGCGCAAGCAGGTCATTAAATCTGTTATCGAGCTTTGTTTCGAACGTCTTCTCAAGGCCAATGATCTTCTCTATGGCCTCTTCAAAATTGTTCAGCACATCTTGCACCTGTTCAGTCATAATTTGCTGAAACTTATCATGAAGCTCCTTGTTCGTTAAGTTCTTCCAGTCAATCTCGTCGGCTTGTGATCCTGGCATGGTTAGCAGCAATATAAACACACAAGAATAGGATCCTACAGACTACTAACAAGTGGTGGTGGTGGTGGGTGTCACAAATCCGTCAAGCAAATCTCAAATTATTACCAGTTCTTACCCAGCAGCAGGCGGTGATCGGCAGCCGATGTAGTCAAAACTCTCAAAGCTTGGATAGAGCGATTACCAAGAGAGTCAAACGCACGATGTAGATGTATGTGGAGCTGGTAAGGCTTATAATATGGTAGCAAAAAGGATCAGCAATAATCAATTCAGAGATGCAAAGTTGAATAAACGCTCAATGATGGTACTGTGCTGGTCCTAGGCTAGACCGTGCTAGAGACGCGAGCCTAGAACACTAACAGAATCACGGCGCTGCACGTAAATAAGGGAGGAGCACACTCTGATTTTTTTTCCTTTTTTCACCTTTTTTTACACTTTTTTTTTGCTCTGCAACAAATTTTTTTCGAAAAAATCTACAAATGGTCTAAAAACTGCCTAGCCAGAATTTTCCAGACTTAGTTTTTTTTTTAGTTTGGAACTATTTTTCCTCTGCGGGTAGCACAGAAATTGGGGAGTCTGACTTGGTCACGACTCGAAGTATCGCGTGATCTGGAACTCAAAAACAAAGCAACAAATACTGTGCTCGGACTAGGACTGGTGGCGGAGATGAATCTGGTGGAACTCGGACTGGTGGCGGAGATGAATCTGGTGGAACTCAGACTGGTGGCAGATATATGTTGCAGGTGGACTCGAATTGGCGTGATGGCGGCGGATATGCGGTGGCGTATATGGACTCGGATTGGTGGTGAGTATGTGGTGATGGTATATGGCAGCGACGATGAAGTTGGTGTGGTGGTGGTATATGGCAGCAGCGATGATGATGATGCGGTGGTGATATATGGCAGCGGCGACGTGACAATCTGTGAACAGAACTCGAAACTCTAAAGGACTAGACGCTAAGACCAGCAAGTTGACACGACGATGCAGCCGCAAATTCAACAAAGCAAATACAGAAAAGATTATGCAAAGGCTCAGATTGGTTCGGATAGGATGAACTAACCCTAATTTTTTTGGCTTTTTTCGTAGACGATAGGTATGAAGAACAGACTCGATCTAAACTATGAAAAACTATAAAATCTAACCGAGCAACCTGAAAATCTGATACCACTTGATAGAGGCAAAGGTGTCCCGTCTTTCGATGAGATTGTGGCTATCGTTTTGGAGGAAGTCGACTTTGACGATCCGACTACGAACATGCGAGGACGTCGCGCCTTAGCAATCGCTAAACCAACTCCGAGAGGTTATTGACCACGCCGGAGCACGATCAACCTGACCACGAAGGTCTGTTTCCTGCAGGCAAACGAAGAACAAGCAAGAAACTAAGATTGCAATCTGAATATTGCAAATATAAGAGAAAAGCTTTATTGATCAAGATGGGGTTCTGTAACGTCTTTGTCTGGTCGTTGAACACAAACGAAGTACGCGAAGTTGCAGCTATGGCGAACTTTAATCTAAAGAAAATCCAAAGTCTAAACGACGCCCTAAGGGCTGTATATATGGAGGAAGAGGGGGGAATTTCGTGGCCCTTGGAGGAGGGGTCCGAAACCAACCCTAACTCTTGTTTCCCCACACATACGGACTCTAAAAATAGCATATACTTAAGTATTTCGAAAATACATGGGCCTGGCCCAATAATAAGGTGACGCGGCACCTAGAATAGCCTCTGGACAAAATTTATAAAGTGGCATCTTGTATATTTCGTACAAGGCTTCATGCACTCCTTATGGTGGCTTCAAAGTCCTAAGATCATCACTTGGAACTTCGTTCTTGATCCCCTTGCGCATGCCATCATCTCCCTGCTTGGTCTTGCTCCAATGTTCACCCCTCTTATCCATGCCAGGCCCTTCATTTGTAAGCAAAACAAATGTATCCAATATAGGCAACATCATATTCTCATGAATATTAGAATCACTACCAAGAAACGAAAGTACCTGGTAATTCAATTGACGTGCGCGAGCTCTAGTAATTGGTCCAGTATGTATAGCAGCAGGGGCTGTGGGTGTAACAATGGTATTTATGTCCTCATCAGCAGGTGCAGCAGCGCCGTTATCCCATAGAGCAAAAGCAGCTCAGGAGCTTGCTTCCAATTCTTGCGTCGACGCCAGACCGATGCCAGGAATTAAAGGCCCAACTGCCGATTCACCAGGACATGTATCCTGGCGCCCCGGCTAGCGCCCGCGTTGGGCATGCTCTTCGAAGATGCAACCTCGTCGTGGGAAGCTGCACCCGGTGACGCCGGGATCTACAACCTCTTGTCGGAGGAGCAACAGGGCTCATCGGTCACCACGGTATCGCCGGGAGTTCCAGCAAATGTGTCTGCTAATTCCAACAAACGGGAGCACCAGTTCCAGCACATATTCTCGCTGGTTCAAACATCTTTGGCCGCGGGTTTGCTGGGAGACGACGGGCTGTTTCCAACAAATGCGGCCACTGGTTCCGATGATGGCCGCCGTGCACCACCCATCGCGCTCATCTGTTGCAGTCGTCGCACGCTCTGGCAGTTCCGTGCTACAACCAGCCACGTGGGGAAACTGGAACCATCAGTGCTGCGAGCTGCAACCGGCAATGTGAGGATCTGAGATAGGACGGACGGCATGCGGCGACACACCGAGAATGCTGGAACCGGCAACATTTTTGGTGGAACCGTCGGTGCAGTGTGTTGCAACCGGAGAGTCCAAAGCTGCAAACTGACCACCGTGTACTGGGTGACCAAAAAAGCTTCAACCAGTGGCGCATTTTGCTACAATGGTTGCCGTGACAAACACAACATCAATCGATGGCACGCGGCGGAGCTGCATCTGATGAATTTTGTTTTGCTGCAACCGGCACCTGTTTTTGCTGTAACCATAGAGAGCGGGGGCCAAGCGTCGGCGCGTCAGAGCTACATCCAGTGTCCCAAAATGATACAACCTGCTTCGGGTTTTGCTGGAACCATAGAAATCTTTTCCCATGGGTGATGCAACCAGGGGGTTGCACTGGCGCGGCGCGGTGGCTACCATTGTGGCCGATTTGTTTTTGAGACATCGGCGACCCGAGGGACCAGCAGTGCGGCGAGCAGCGTGCTTCGAGCTCACTGGCAGCGGGGGCATGGCCGTGGTAAGCGCGAGCCACGCGGGGCATGTGCGAGCGGCGTGGGGACGAGAAAGCGAGGAGGAAGACGCGAGAGAGGGACGTCGCTCATCAGACGGTTGTCATGCATCAAATCAGAGGGCGGCGCGGGGCATGGCCCAAATTTGGGCTGGCCAACCGGCGCCCAAATCACTGCCCTTTGGACTAACATACCTCGCGTCTACGCGCCCATCTTCAGCATCGACGCGGACATGCGGGGCTTGCCGCTGCTGGACCGCCTCACGCCGAAGACGACGGGCGCGGGACCTGACCGACGGCGACGCTCGTGGGCCAGGACGGGCGGTTCGTGTGCGGCGGCATCGACAACGAACACCGGTCCAGACTCCAGACTGCGCGCTTGCCTCTGCCGAACGACCGCGAGCACCATGGATTCTCGTCGTGCACTCACTGCCTTTCCTCGTCGCCGCTGCTGCTGGTCTCGGGGCTGGCTATCATCTAGTACTACGTACTCACTGCCTTCCGTCATTGTCGACCGGATGCCTGCAGCGGTGCAGCCTACCAGCTACAACGTCGCGCGGACGCGGTGGGCGACGGACAGGACATGTACACGAGCGGCTCCTCCCTTTCCTGGGCATCGTCCCATTCAACCACGTCAACAGCCACCGCGCCGGACGGCCGCGTGCTCCCATCTCCGCGGGCGCTCCCGTGCGTGGCCACCTCCACCATGTGCGATCTGGGGCATGCTGCTCCGCACAGGAGCAAGTTCAATGGTCCGGGGCGCGCTCTCTGTAGCGATGCTACAACACGGGGTGTGCTTGCTAGCTACACCGCCGGATGAGGCAGCACCGACAGCAAGTGGCCACGTTTTTCTTTTTCTTTTTTGAGTTGTTCTAAACGGCATGGAATGCGGAAGTTTTTTTTTTAGGTACATGAACTGGAGAAGTTTTTGTTTTTGTTTTGAGGACATGAACTGGAGAAGTTATTATGCAAGATCAAGCAACGTTTTTGCTTCATATTTGTCGCGGCCGTGTGTATGTTTATTGCGTAATAAACCATTTATAACGGTAACTAATTACGCAACCAACCTTATGACGCGTCTGTTTGTAACATGTCTCTTTGGTTCGGTATTTTTAGGGAAACGTTTACTGCCGGCGGACCGGCCAACTCTTTGCGCCGGTCGAACGCTCGCTCGCAACATTGTGCCCATGTGTGTGGAGCCACGTCCCCGTACGTGGGGCCCTTGCACCGATCCATTGGTCTTATCCAGCCAGGGGTGAACTTCTTTTCTCCCCCAATTCCTCAACGCACACCATCCCACTCGTTCCTCTGCTCACCAACGCCATGGCTGCCCCTCTCCTCCTCCGCTCACCAACGCTATGGCTGCTCCTCTCCTCCTCCTCCTCCTTTGCGGCCGGCAGTAGCATGCCCGTCGTTCGTTGCCGCATTTTTTCCCGTTTGGGATCCCTGTGTGCTGGCGCCGCCGCCGACAGGATGTTGGAACCGGCAGTGGCGGATGCGACAAACCGCTGGTCGCCGGAGCTGCAACGACCTCGACCGGCGACATAGCGGTGGCACCACCGGTGCTGAAGAAGATGCGCGGACACCGCGGTGCTACATCAGGTACCAGCAGATGCTGGAACGGCGGCCCCCATTTGTTGGAACCGGCCATGGAGGGTGCTGGGACGGGCGGTATCGGTTTGCTACCGGAGACCATGGCCACGCCTGATGCTGGAACCGGCCACGGCAATGATGGAACCGACATTTGTGGATGCTACAACCGGCCATCGAATTGCTGGGACCATCTGCGACGGGATGCTAGAACGGGGCTATGGCGGATCCTACAACCATTGGTCCCCGAAGCTGCAACCGGCGCCGCGCGATGCGACGTCTGTGACGTTGCGGTGCTACATCGACGCCGGTGATTTTGCTGGAACCATCAGGCATTTTTCTTTTTGCTTCAACCAGCCATTGTTTTTGCTGGAACCAACAGCCATTTTTGCTGGAACATGCTATTTCCATGGATGCGAGTATGAAAACATTTTTTCTTCGTTGGGATCGACAAGTAATTTTTTATACAACCGGCAAGCAGTTTTGCTTCAACTAGCATATGTTTTTGCTGGAACCATCGGAATTTTTGGCTGGAGCCCGTGTTTTCTAGAGATGTTAGCATTTTTTCTTTTTTACTGGTATCGGTGAGTCAATTTTTGATGCAGCCGACGAGAAATTTTGCTTCAAACAACATCTTATTTTGCTGGAACCAGCTATTCCAAAGATGTGACAACCGTCGGTTTTCTAGAGCTGTGACGGGTCACCGCTGCAGCTGCAACGGTCACGACGGCGAGACACGCTGCAAGGTCACCGGGGTTGCTGGAACGGCGGTCCCGGGGGAAAGGGAGGAGGAGGTTTGATGCAACCCAGTAGCAAGGGCGGCGATCCGGCGAGCAGCGGCGACCCGGCCAGCGACATCGACCATGGCGACCGCAAGGTGGAGGCGCGGGGACCGGTCCGTAGATTTTTGGTCAACGGCCGTGAGATTCAGGAGGCAGAGGAAGGCGCAAGGTGAGCTGGGTGAATCGTTTTTTTTCTGGCGAAATCCGACGGCCGCGTAGCTCGCATCGTACGGCTGGGATGCGACCGATCATCCCCCATATTTTTAAGAGAAAAGTCTCATCCCTCAATTTTCAAACTAGACAAATTGCACCTTAAATTTTTCAAACCGGACAAATTTCGTCCTTCGAACCAGCCAAAGCGGTTTTCATGCTGACTCAGCATGGTTTTGTTATGGCATTATTTCTCTATCTTATTCATTCCATCTCTTCTTCCTTTCCATTCTATTATGTCTCTAGTGAGCATTTCATAATCAATTAGTGTGCGCCGGCTACCGAGGCACTGCCGTGGCATGCCGACGGGCTGTGCCCGCGCTCGAGAGTCGAGAGGCTCCGTCGCGCGACGTGTCCCTGTTGCTGTGCCGGCCGGAGGGCGTCATGCTGTAGCAGCAGCACCTCCTCCGCAGCTTGTCTCTGTAGCAGCATGGGGTGCCCGCCGCGCAAGTGCCGGAGCGCCCCCGGCGATACCGAGGAGGCCTGCCAGTAGGGGGTGGCCAAGAAGCCGACGAGGTCAGCGTGGGGCACAGTTACTGTCAGTCTGTCAGCGTGAGCCTCTGAAGCCGAAGCTTCAGCCCGTTCGTGCTGCTGATGCTCGTGTTGTTCGTCGTACCGCCGTCACGGTCACGACCAAGGGCAGTGGCAGCGAAGCCGCTGAACCGCCGACCGTAACTCCGCCTCCCGCCGCCCACCGTATTGGTAACGATGACCAGGAGACCGGCGCCGCCACCGACGCGTCGATGATTGAGCTCGGGGTGTGGACGAGAGTGCGACATCTCCTCTGGCGGTGGGTGTACGACGATGAGCTCCGGGCACCGCGTCGCTGGCCGCACCGTGCGCGCCGTCTCCATCTTTAACCACGCCACGCACTGTACCGCCGCCGACGTGCTCGTCTTTTAACTCCTAGCTCTGATGGCGCCGACGTCCTCCACGGCTCGTCCGCAGCTGCACGAGACCCCCCACGCTGTGTGCGCTCGGCATGGCGCTCCTCCTCGAGTACGTGGGCGCGTGTGCGGACGACGAAGCTGGGGCGTGCGCCGTTGGGAAGCCGTCGAAGACGCACTTGTGGAAGGTTGTGAGGCACGGGAGCACCGGCAGGAGATGATGCCACTGCTCGCTGCTCGGCCATGGACAGCACGCGGCAGTGCATGCCACGTGTTTGATGACATGCCTCAGTAGCTAATGTGAGAAGGAAGAAGAAAGGGGAGAGAAATACCGCCATGTGGATGAGGACCGGTCAACACCGTGCTGAGTCAGCAGCGATACCCAGTTCACCCAAGACAAGGAACTAAACTTGTTCGGTTTTAAGAATTAGGAGTGCAAGTTGACTGGTTTATGAGTTGAGGGATAAAATTTAGACTTCGGTAATAGATAAGGAACGAAAAGTAAACTTTTCTCTGTGTTTAACCTGCTGCCTGTTCATATGACATCTCCAAAGACGACAAAAATCCGGTCGTGTTCATCTCCGCACTATGGTAACAACAATAACAGACTCCATCATCCACCGGGCGCCAACCATCACCGCACAATGCATTGGCCGAAATGGAATATGTAAACATAAATAAATTACCTTGTAGGCATTTCATTGAGCACTTGACGGCCACGGCCCTTGTTGCCAGCTGCGGCATCCGATCGTGCCGGAACTACTGGCCATAGGGGTGGCCGGAAACGCCGTGCAAAGCATCGGACATGGACGAGGGGCCAGAGTCGCTTCCTTGTTCCTCTTCTTCGCCGTCTCCTCGGCGAGGGCCGAAGCGGCAGCCGTTGGTTTCCTAGCATGCTTGCCTCCGACGAGAGCAGCGGGAGGGCGGCCTACCAACGCCGGAGACATAGTGGCCACCATGCCGACCTTAATATCAATGGTAGTTGCTGGTGCGGTGGACTGAATAAGAGCCTTTGTCCACATTCTTTTTTGGGGTGCGGGCGGCGGCGACACACCGACGGGGCGGCGGAAGGGTCTTGGCTTCCCGTTCCAGCCAGAGTGGGGGTCATCAGTGGCGACGTGCGGCGCGTGGGGGCGGCAGCGCGAAACGGTGGCCGAGCGGGCGGGAGAAGAGGGGTGGTGAAACTTTACTCTGCCGCGCCGGGGGAGACTTTTTTTGTGTGCCTTGGGCCAACTTTTCGGTCATCTGATAAAAGTTCGGCTAGGTCCGTGTAAGAACCGTCAAAATTAGATAACAATAATTTCAACGGTGTTGCCTAAACATTAATTAAAATAATGGAAACACCTGACATTTAATTTTTATTATAGCAAATAGCATTTGACCATGCACAACAAAATATTTTCCAAACCTCCATATATTCTACAAATTTATAATCAGATCTTGGTCTCATTTTTTTCCACATAAAGTAAATGCCAACTAATGGCCAGTCAAGCAAATTACACTTGTCCCTAGTACAGCCTACAAGAGACACAAGTGGAGGCATGCATGCAAGCCTAACCACGCATGCATGCCAGATGTAATGCCTCTCCAAACCGACATAGCTACTAACCCCACTATAAATAGGAGCCATTCCTTTCACTGTGGTCCATTCCACCTCACACGCACACATACACTGGAGTACCACCACCACTTGCCTTTTCACCTTCTGCCACACTGTTGTCCTTCACTGCGGTGAAGCCCTTTGGGTTGCATGCGCCATCAGGTACTAATCAAGTACCTTGTTGTGTTAGCCCTTCTTGCTTGACTTCTTGTCTATCTTCACCTCGGTTTGAATCAGTCCATGAGCATCTATTCACCTTGATCTATTTATCTTGCTGTAAAAAGAACAAAATGTTTACGTAAACACCCAAGTTAATCAAAACTAATTAGATCAATTGCAAAAGCTTGTAAAAGTTTCTGTGAATGACATCTATGGCTTGTACTAGATCTAACATGCCAAGAATCAAATCCTAAGTACTAGTAACTTGCTAAGACATGTATGTGTGTATCCAAAAGTTCAATCTTCCTGTGTATACTACCTTGTTCTAATTATTAATCCCTGCCAATCTGTAGCAAAAATTGAGTGATTGATGTTTATAATCTACTCACAAGTAATTAATTTTGGAGTTTCACTGCCACTATTTGCTTCTATATGGTGTTCAAGGATGAGTAGCACTAGTTAGGAACAACATTTAGATCTAATCAGTAGCAATACCATGACCGCGCCATAGATTAAATCTTGATTAATTTCATGGCCTTGAGATAAACAAAGAGAAAGAAGGCAATATGGCTGAGTGGGCAATAGTAGGGCCTGAGATAAAATGAACACTATATGCACACCCACGTTGACATCTAGCAAGCACTCGATGTGAAATTTGGAACACTTATGGAGAAGGAATCAGAATTAGTACTTACCAGTAGTAGCAGTAGGATGTGGCTAGTCCACACCGTTAGCAGCAGAGCCATGCGACCGAGCAGCGCCGGTGAAGCCGCACACGCCCGACGCCCGTGGCTGCACGCCTCGTGCGTGTGGCTGCGCTGGGGGAGGATGTTGAAAGAACATGCGGTGCCCCCATGTTTGGTTTTGGTAATTGATGACAATCTCTATGGACTAATGGTTGCCTTGAGTTATATTTGAAGGATTTGTCCATAGGCATTTCTTGAAGTTCATGTGTTGGTTTCAAGGAGTTTATGTGGTGACCAAGGTGTTATTAAGGAATTATCCAAAGATTGGTCATGTGAGAGTTGAGCTTATTGCAAGCATGTCTTGGAGAAGAAGATTGTGTGATCATTCATGTATATCTTCAAGACATCATCCAAATGAAGAGAGTTGAAAAGATTCATGGTTGATCAAGACTAAGTCAAGAGTGAATCAACTTGATCAACTCACAAAGCGTAGAAGATGTACCGAGAGGGATCAAGCGATCCCATGGTGTGGTAAGCATTGTCAATTACGCTTTGTGTACTAACCCATGATCTTCGTGAGAGTTCTTTGTGGGGTTAGGTTGCGGTGTGCAAGTTCAAGTGAAGCATCATGAAGAGATCAAATGCTTGAAGCTTGCCGTCCATTGTGGTGACAATGGACTTGTGAAGATGTTGCGGTGTGCAAGTTCAAGTGAAGCATCATGAAGAGATCAAATGCTTGAAGCTTGCCGTCCATTGTGGTGACAATGGACTTGTGAAGATGTTGCGGTGTGCAAGTTCAAGTGAAGCATCATGAAGAGATCAAATGCTTGAAGCTTGCCGTCCATTGTGGTGACAATGGACTTGTGAAGATGTGCGGAAGAGTGGATCACCCATAGTGGAGCATGGGGGAGCAATCAACTAGTCTTCATCGAGCCAACGCAACCAAGAAAGGTGGTCCAACTTGCGGGAGTCAAGATCGTCATCATCTAGCTCAAGTGAACCGTGTGCAAGGCAAAGGTTTGCCCTTGATAGGTTTTCTATTTTACCGGTCTCATGATGGTAGTTGGGAGACCGGGTTATAGGATCGATTGCCGTACTATCAAGGGGGGCTCTCGATGAGTAGCTTGATCGTATCATTCGTAGAGAGCTCAAACCATTGCATCCTTGCATCATCTTTATTGGTTCTTGTTTGGTTCTTCTCTTTGTGAGTTTTGGAGCTTATGGTCATCTTGATGACAAGCTCGAGTTCATCGAAAACGGAGTTCACTCGCACCTTCTATGATGTTTTCGATGTTGGAGGTTATGCCGGTTCTTCTCGGTTGGAGGTTTCACTCCTCTATTTGTTGGCATACCTCCCCTGCCTCTTCTCACTCCTCTATTCGCTGTTTTGATGCTACTCGTCTTCCTCTATCCAACAAGCTTGAGTTTGCTCAATTCGGAGCTCATTTGCAGAAGTTATGGCAGTTTTGGTTTCCTAGCGGTAGTACCGCGGGCCGGAGCGGTAGTACCGCTTGGGTGCTACAAGCGGTAGTACCGCTGGTACCCCCCAGCCATAGTACCGCTGCGGTCTCGTACTAGTACCGTCTCGATTCGAGGGGTCTTTTTCGTGTCGGGTTCTACGGTACTAGCCGCGGCAGTGGGGGCCGTAGTACCGCTCGTTTGCGGTAGTACCGCCCTGCCACCGCGGTAGTACCGCTCTGGGCCCAGCGGCAGTACCGCGAGGGGGAGCGGTAGTACCGCTTATAGGGGCAAGCGGTAGTACCGCTGGCCAAGCGGTAGTACCGCTCTCTGCGGGGCTGAAGTGGGGGTAACGGTTGGATTGTTCCCCCCACTATATAAGGAGGTCTTCTTCCCCAGTGAACCTTATCTTTTGAGCTCGTGTTCTTCCCCCATTGTTGACCTTCTTCGAGCTTGCTAACTCTCAATCCCTCCATGGATTCTTGCTAGTTTTTGAGGGAAAAGAGAGAGGAGATCTAGATCCACATTTCCACCAATCACTTTCTCCTCTTTGTGAGGGGAACCCCTTGGATCTAGATCTTGGAGTTCTTGGTGTTCTCCTTCTTGTTCTTCCTCTCTTTTTCCTCCCTAGCATTAGTTCCTTCGGTGGGATTTGAGAGAGAAGGACTTGGGCACTCCGTGTGCCCTTGCCATTGCATTTGGTGCATCGGTTTGAGTTCTCCACGGTGATACGTGGAAGTTACAAGTTGAGAAGCTTATTACTCTTGGGTGCTTGGTGCCCTTGAGCTTGTTCCTCTTGGGTGCTTGGGCGCCCTAGACGGTTGGTGGTGTTCGGAGCTCAATCATTGTGGTGTAAAGCTCCGGGCAAGCGTCGGGGTCTCCAATTAGGTTGTGGAGATCGCCCCGAGCAATTTGACGGGTACCGGTGACCGCCCCCAAGGGTTGCCAAAGTGTACGGGTTCGGTGACCGCCCCCAAGGGTTGCCATTTGTACGGGTTCGATGACCGCCCTCAAGGGTCCCTTAATGGAATCACGGCATCTTGCATTGTGCGAGGGCGTGAGGAGATTACGATGGCCCTAGTGGCTTCTTGGGGAGCATTGTGCCTCCACACCGCTCCAAACGGAGATTAGCATCCGCAAGGGTGTGAACTTCGGGATACATCGTCGTCTCCGCGTGTCTGGGTTATCTCTTACCCGAACCCTTTACTTATGCACTTTACTTTGTGATAGCCATATTGTTTCTTGTCATACATCTTGCTATCACTTAGTTGTTTATCTTGCTTAGCATAAGTTGTTGGTGCACTTAGGTGAGCCTAGTTGTTGTAGGTTTTGTGCTTGTCAAATTAATCGCTAGGTTTATTCCGCATTTGTTCAAGCCTAAAC
Source organism: Triticum aestivum (assembly GCF_018294505.1). Taxonomy (NCBI): domain Eukaryota; kingdom Viridiplantae; phylum Streptophyta; class Magnoliopsida; order Poales; family Poaceae; genus Triticum; species Triticum aestivum. Next base: position 486,912,922 of record NC_057796.1, read on the forward strand.
CGTAATTATTTTAAAGCGCCTATTCACCCCCCCCCCCTCTAGGCGACATCCACGATCTTTCAGATGTAGGCATGGAGACGTCGTTGCCGCTGCAGCCGGTGGCAAGCCCACCGGACCTGAATCAGGCGGCGCTAGGATTGAGTGGTGGCGACGTTTTTGGCGGCGGCGGATAAAATAAATAGGGGGAAATGGTAGAGGGAGACGAGGAGAATCTGTAGGTGTCCACCGTGTCGCCGGAGATGCCCGGACGAGGCAGATCGAGGCGGCGGCGGCCATGCTCTGTTCTTGGGGAGAGAGAGAGAGGTGGGTGGCTGGTTCTGTTCTTGGGATAGCAGAGAAGACGAGGAGAGGAACGAGCTGGGTTCAACGAGTAAAGTACTAGTAGTGCAGTACTAGGCTACTGTTTCCTTTTTACTTATCATTTTTTTTACTCTCTAGACTGGATGGCATACGTGCATGCTACTCTGATTTGGATGGTTTGATGCATTTTATCTCTCAATGAAACACTAGGACGTATCACAATCTAGTTAATTAATTATGGCTTGCCCAACATGGCCATGTTGCTGGATCTTTAGATTTTAAATTAGGAAATATAAACATGGTTGTGAAATAATTATCAGGAGCCGATCTCGGATCCGTAGGAGCCACGCCCGGTGGTTCCGAGTTGGTCGAAGCACTATCCGGCAAGTTGTCATCTCCTTGACCATGTTTTGATAAATGTTTTCCGGGCTATGGGTCATTTCCAAAATTTTGCATAAGATTTTATAATAAATATTTTTCATAAATAAAATGAAATTTGGATCAGGTGGATCCACTGATTTGGCAATTGGACCAGATCAGGTGAAGCATATGTATTAAGTAGTTGTGACCCGGGTAGGGTTACAATATAAATAAATATTTGGTGGGTAGGGGAGCTCATGTTGGTGAAAGCAACCCAGGGAGGGTCGGCTTGGATGGCGGGCTCCTATACATAGGGTATCACATTAGGACACAACCAACTGGCGCTTACTTCAAAAGCAGCGCAAACCGTACTGACCATAGACCTGGAATGGGACGGGCTGAACCAACTACCCATGCCAAGTAGCTGCCTCTGCATGGGTGAGAAGGTGGCTGTAGCCGGGTAGGTACAGTCACCCTAGGGTGGGACCGCCGGTCAGGGGTCTCGACCCGCGGGCCTTTAGTAAGGCAAGGTGGAAAAGCAGAGGTAGTGTACGGGCTGGTTAAAGGTTCTGGTTCCTTGGTCTAGTCATGTGCACGGGTAGCGCATGGATGACTTGGACCAAGTGATGCTATGGGTAAAGCAGTACACCTCTGATCAGAGTAAATGTGATATCACTCCCAGCTTCCGGGTTTGGAAGTGCGTCGTGTGGGTTTTCCTCTGACACAGGATGTAAGGTCCCACGTCGCTCTGTCGCCAGTAGATTTTATAAATAAAATTTGGTTTTCAACAAAATGGGTTAAGGGAAAATATTTTTACCTACAAAGTATTTTGAGCTAATGGCTCGGTGGTAGTAGCTGTGGCCGGTAAAGTTATTCCTCTTTAAAGACTCTTGCATCCACTTTTCCCGGCGACTTGCGGAGTACGTATTTTATACGTACTCAGCTGCACTTATGTTGTTTTTCAGAACAAGAGAGTTATGAGAACTCTGAGGTGATAGAGAATGGTACTTATGATGAATCTGGTCATCTTAATGCTTCGGTTATTCTGAAGTGGAGTATGTTTATGAGGAAGTCGACAATCAAGGCTATGAAGAGTAGATGCCCTCCATGGTTGGTCTAGAAGGCACGTAACTAGAAGTGGATGACGATCTATTGTCATGGTCGCTTAGGCTTAGTCGACACTTGAGGTGTCAATGTAATAAAAGCTTGCCTACTCATGGCAGCTGCCCGTCTTGTACATGATACTGTTCTCCTTAACTGATCCTGGCGCAACTCTGAAGTGACGGCTTCGGTTACACCTGACTCTGTCGGACGTAACGGGGCGTCATTAGAGGGGTAAACTGAAAATTTTACTCCTATGAAGGTTTTCGTTTCTTTCCAGTTTTGCTTGCACTTGAGGTGGATGTTTCCTGTGGCACTCGATCGTTGGTTTCATTCTGATTGAAATAGAACCGGGGGATGGCCCCTGATTATAATAAAAACAAAAAAACAAAAAAGGAAGACCTGAGGTGTGTACGCCCAGCCTGTACTGTAGCAATCCAACCGTCGACAGGAACGCCAAGAACCAATCTCTTCTTGTACTCAGATCGATATAGTTTGCTTACGGGCGGACAGACTATATTACAGCAAAGAGAAGGAGAGGAACAAGGACGATTCAGTTTCGTCAGGTTCAGGTTCCAGCTCCGCCACCCTCGACGGTGTAGGAGCTCGAAACGTGCGCCGGAGAACCCAACGGGCATGGCATCGGCGGCTATGCAGAGGCCGGGTGATACTCTTAATGCTTTGTATCATTTTGATGCTACATTTTGAGATAATAAAAGCGTCTTTTATCGAGAAAAAGATGGCATCGGCGGCCACGGCTATGGCATGAAGGAAACAGGTATTCCAGCATATACTACGTACTTCTTTGGAAGAGGGAACAGGTATTCCGGCTGACCTGTGGGCCCCAGCTTCCACCTCTCTCGCTTCCGGCTGCTTTTCTGAATCTTGCGCCGCACTGGTTTGGGATGATTCAGTTTCGACAGGTTCAGGTTCCGGGCTCGGCCACCCTCCGACCCTCGACGGCGTCCGAAGCGAGCATGCACCACGAGCAGTGGACCAGCCGCGGGATCCCCTTTACCTGGAACATGCCGCTCAGGCTCTTCTTGCGCTGGAGATTGCCAGAGGACACGGTCGGACCATGTCTATCTCTGAACTGTCGCGCTGTTCATTTCTTCAGTTACCTGTTCATCATCCGGCAACAACTACAGTTCGATCGGAAGGCTGTGCTCGCTCGGAGCAGTCACTCCTGGCTCAACGGTTGAGATTGGACGGCCGCCCAGCACATCCAGCCGCTACTCCTTCCGGTCCCGGGCGATGTTGGGTACTCGTGCCCACACCGCCGAGCCCCGCAGCCGAGGCTCCCCGGGTCGGAGGCGCAGGCCACTTGTTGTGTGAGGCAAAGGGCGACGTAGGCCGGATCAAGCCGATCCGGTTGCGGGTCGTGAAGATCCGCCCCCAAACAGTTGCGGCCAACTGACTCGGATGTCAAGCTCCTCCGCGATGTCATCGGTCGGTCCTTGACTTCGACGGAGACGGAGGCTCGCCGCCGCAGGAGCAAAAATGCGGCGAGCGGCTCGCACGGTGAAGGCTCACTATATAATATGTATATGTGGCCAGGAAACTAAATGGAGAGTTTACAATAAAGATAACTTATCATTAAATTAGCTAAATTATGCTTGCTCCGTTCCAAAATGTAAGACAATTTTCGGGACAGAGAGAGTCCTAGCTAGTATAAATCTTACTTGAATGGTGAGTAACAAAGAATGCATGCAGGGGGGAAAATTCATAGTTCCATTTCCAACAAACGAAACCTGAAGGCCTATGTTCACCGCACGATTACGGCATTATTGTAGCCTCACATGCCAAATAGCAATAGCAGAACAATCTTACACTTGTTCTCAGACGCACCGACAATCAAATGCAATCGAAAGCAAGCAGGCAATGAGGATGCCTGAGCACTTTGAGATATTGGCTGGCAACAAACTTGCCAGTTCCAAACATAAACGACGTTACAAGTTTCCATGTAACAAGCAATATGATGAACATAAAAAAGATGCAAGGCAAGGGACAAATATCAAGCACAGGTGCACATAAAAAGGTACTTTCTCATGCGTATACCAACAAATAAACCAGTACCACGTATCCATTCCAAATGTGCCACTGCCTCAACAAAATGCAGTATTGCCGTGTATCGTTTTGATGTTACTTTGCAACAGAACATCCCACCAGTCATGGCTTCCAATCAAAAACATCCGAAAGCAAATCAGGTGAGCCTCCTACACTCTCAAAACAACCAGTTACGACCACTACCCACATTCTAGGTATACACACACCTCTTATCGGAACCTGTAGCCACCCTCAGCCCAAGGAACAAGAAGATACAAGAACTCTCAAAACTCTATGTATCCACCAAGGCCCACCATATCGACAAGAGCCCTCCCAGTCAAAATTCCTATCTATCTCCAGCCACAGTGAAAAACTAAGCACTCCCTGCGGTACCATCCCCATGCTTGGATCTCCTTGCTGCTTCAGATGCCCTCTTGGCATGGGCTTCAGCAGCACCCTGGAGTATATCAGCCACATGCTGTGGTACTTCCGTGGACCGGGCTTGGATCCCTTCGATACCATCCCCAGGCTTGGATTCCCTTGTTGCTTCAGATGCCCACCTGGCACGGACTGCATCAACCATGCTCTGTGCCTCGCCAACCATTTTGCGAGCAGTGATCAAGGTAAGTATGTCGGACGAGTGGTCTGGTGGTCCTTCAGTAGCCCTGGCAGTCATCCTCTGCTGCAACTGCCTCCTCAATGATGACACGGCTGCCGCTCGAACACGTGAGGCGCGCTGCTCTGTCAGCAAGGAAAGATCGCAAGAAGCTCCGGGCAGTGCAGCAGCGACCCTGTGCATCTGGTGATCAAGCAGTGATTCTAGGGCCCCTTCTCGGATCCATGCCTCTCTGTGCTTTGTAACCAGAAACAGGACAGCATCGGCTTCAGTCTTGCATGCTTCCTCTGCCTGTAGCTTGCCAAGCGTCTGGGAGATCAAAGCCTGAGCTTCTGCTGTAATCCTCGCAGTCTCCAAAGACTCCTCCTTGTTCTCGGCTTCATCTTCTGCTGGCTTTCCGAAGAGCTCCTCGTAGTAAGTTCTCCAGAGTTGCGCCAGCCTCAATGCGGGGTCCCCAGGTGAAGGGAAACTCCCCGGGTCAACCTTGTGCAGAAAGAGGAATACGGCACGCCTGGCACGCTCGTAGCTTGTGTCGGGATCTGCGGGAGCACCATCAGGTCCTTGAACTCTCATCATCTCTTTGTAAAAGATGTGAAGTGCTGCTGCTGCAGTGAAAGTAGGCCCCGCAATCTTCATGGTCCGCTTGAAATTGTGGACTGACTTTTCCCCCTCAGTAAGGTGCCTATCCCATTCCTGAAAGTTACACAGCAAAAATATCAACACACACTTTTCTTTGTTCACAAGTTGGAATACATAGGGAGTCAGAGACATGTAAACATAAAACATCAACTCCTAGAAAACTAAGATCGTGCAAAATTAGTAGAGTCATGATGCATGCTTCGTATATTACTTAGTAGAGTATAGCAGTATAACAAAACTTCTAGCTTCGGTCATCAAAGGGGAAAAAGCTTAAGGGGCTTAGGCTGCACTGCATGCGACCGCTGCCAAGTAAACATTTGTTAATTTCATTGTTGCTGGGAAAGAACCAGATTGATGCTAGACTACAACATGTGATTACAATATGCAACACAAGCAATTGTTGTTTTCTTGTTGATTAGCCAAGGCATTTGTGATCTGTTAACTAACTATCTCTGCTGCAGGAAGGTGGATTCAAGATAATTTGTAAAAGTGACATGATAGACGACTGGTAGTTTGTAAAAGTGAACGTCACAGCTTGGGCTAGCACACAAAATGAAGAGCTTCTAATCCCTTCATTCCAGTACCAAAGAGAACTAACTATGAACAGCTGAACAATAATAACTCGACATAAAAAATGAGAGGTTAATCACTTCAATTTCCCAAAAGGAAAAGGAAAAAAAGTATTTGCCGCTCGACTTCCTAACAAGCAAGCAAAAATGAAAATTTTGAAATGAACAAGAACAGATAATCTAGTGATCTTCTACTAGCATAGTATAATGCCAGTTTTTTAGCGGGTTCAGTCCACTTCATTCATTCACCATACTTTTCTCTGCATTAACACTTCACAAATGCCTAACCAAGGACAAAATCACATCCGGCATTTCTGTAAACACTTTACCAGCAAGCTAGCCTATTCAACAGTATACATATACATGCGTGTCATGGAGATAGAGTAAATCTGCAGATACTCCCTCCGTTCCATAATTCTTGTTGTGGTTTTAGTTCAAATTTGAACTAAAACCACAATGAGAATATGGAACTGAGGGAGTAGTTAATTACTTCAGTTTAACAGTGTATGACATGACATGACAACCAATATATAGTTACATACACACGCATGACATGGAGATGGAGTACTACAGTTAGTACTTTAGTTTGACAGGGCAGTCACATTTAACAACCAATAAATTTACATGCATGCGATGGGGATGAAGTACTGCAGGTAGTTACATTATTTTAACAGGATAGTCATATTTAATAACCAATCCATTGCAATATTACATCAACACAAACAAAAACAATGCATTCATTGAACATACTCATATTATCTGCATCAACAGATCATAAATCATGCAGGATCAAGTGAGAAAATATACTGGAATGGACCAAATTAACGTGGATAAGAACCAACGGCCTTGCCACCAGGGCATTTCCTCCGTCTAGGGTTTGACCTCGATAATTACTTTGGGCGAAATGACTAGTTGCTGTTAAAATTCTGCCCCATGGTATTCTCGAATTCAGGACCCTACCCTACTGATGAAAACAACGCGACCTACACCTCCTTCTAGAATTCACGCAGACAAGACGTACTATTTCCATCTCGAAGCAATGCAGCGCCCCTACCCTACTGAAGAACAGGGGGCGTCGCGTCTGTTACCGCAAACGTATTTTGTCTGTCGTCAATCTCTACCTGACGCGTAGGGATAGATAGCTACCCGTTAACAGACATATACATGGCATTAGTTCAGCATACTGATATCTCTGCATTAACAGATCACAAATGCCTAGATTATGTGACAACATATGTTGGAATCAACCAATTTAACATGGATAAAGACACACAGATAACAAACTGTTAACTGACATCGAAGGTAAAAAAAACTTTGCGGGTTTAGCAAATCGTTTGCCAGAGTCAACATGTTAACAATTTACCGGCAAGCTAGCATGTTCAACATTATATATAATACATGAATGGCATTGAGATAAGAGTAAATATGCAGATCTTTACATTGGTTTAACAGGGTAGTCTTATTTAACAACCAAACATCTGTCATCTGTGCATGCACGGCATCTGCATATGCATTAGAAAGAAAATTTCATTTGGTGCAGTATCAGATCCCAAGATCTGCAAACAATTCCCACAAGAAAAAAAAGAGAACATTCATATCACGCAAACATGCAGATTATTTTACATCAACACAAACAAAAACAGTGCATTCATTGAACACACTCATTTATCTGCATCAACAGATCATAAATCATGCAGGATCAAGTGAGAAAATATACAGGAATCGACCAAATTAACGTGGATAAGAACCAATGGCCTTGCCACCAGGGCATTTCCTCCATCTAGGGTTTGACCTCGAGAATTCCTTTGGGCGAAATGACTAGTTGCTGTTAAAATTCTGCCCCATGGTATTCTGGAATTTACGACCCTACCCTACTGATGAAAACTACGCATTAACAGATCAAATGCACATATTACGTGACAAAATAGATTGAAATCAACCAAATTAACATGGACCAGAAGTCCAGAACCAACAGCCTCATCACGGGGAACTAGTTGGGGGCGAAATGACTAGTGCGTTCACTGCGAGCCGCTCATGAAAACAAACTACGCGACCTGCACCTCCTTCTCGAATCCACAACCCTATCCTACTGGTGAAAACTAGGCGACCTGCACCTAGGGTATTCCTTCTCGAATTCACGCACAAGAGACGTACGATTTCCATCTCGAAGCAATGCAGCGCCCTAGTGAAGAACAGGGGGCGTCGCGGGATCTAACCTTGTTGAACCACTCCATCCTCGTGCTGAAGGGGACCCGAGGCTTGGACGGATCGGGCTTCGCCCAGGCTCCCAAGCGGCGAACGGCCTCCCGAGCAAACGTACGGCATCGCGTGGCCATCCTGTCGCCGACCCCCGACCCCATCCTGTCGACGACGCCCGCCCCCCGCGCCGCTGGCCCGCGTCCCCGCCGCCGCCGCCGCCGCCGAAGAGCTCCTCCGCCGCCGATCGCCGACTCCGACGGCTCCGACGGCTCGAGGGTTTCGCCGCTGCGGAAGTGGATCGGGGGAAGGGGACAAATGGCTGGGGTTGGGGGGAAGGCCGGGAGGGCGTTTCGGTTTCTATGTTCCTCCGCAAGCCGGGTTTCACCTCTGCTTAAGCCCGGCCCATATCTGTCCGCCGAAGAAGGGCCCATTTCTCTGTTTCACCATGCGGCACACCAATCACGTACGGAGTATTACTAAAAACAATTGTCTCAGAAAAAAAACCCATCACGCACCACACTCGGCTGTGTGCATTTGTCCTCATCCAAAGGTAAAAAAAAAAAACATGGTCTTGTCACAGTTCCGGCCAAATAAACCTCTCTAATGTGTTATATAAGTTGGCATCGAATGTATGTGCTAATCTTCTCAAGAGGGTATTGCTTGAGATTATTTTTGACGAGCAGCCAGCCTTTGTTGCCGACCGCTTGATCACGATAATATTATTGTTGCATACGAATGTTTACATTTTATGAAGAGGAACAAAGGTTAAAAAATAGGCACTGTGCTTTGAAGCTGGACACGATGAAGATATATGACAGGGTTGAATGAATTATCTGCGAGCCATCATATTAAAGCTGGAATTCACAGAATGGTGGGTCAACATAGTTATGAAGATGGTAACTTCAATATCTTTCTCGGTTCTTTTTATTGGTTATAAGCTTGATGAATTTAAACCCTCACGAGACATCCGTCACAGAGATCCTATTTCATCCTACATGTTTTTGCTGGCAACAGAGGGCCTTTCGTGCCTTTTAAAATCCAGAGTTCAGTCATCTAGTCTTGGTGGTATCCAAGTGGCCACATCGCAGTGGCGAAGCCACACTTGAGCTGGGTAGTCAATTGACTACACGACTTTTTTCAGAAACTACATACATCAAGTAGAATTCATGCCAAAAAAATCTTATAAATACATACATCTGACCACACAACATTCAATTGATTACACACGATTGGATTCCTGGCATCGCCACTGCCACATCGGCTCCGTCTGTGGACCATTTGTTATTTGTAGATGATAACCTATTTTTTTAAAGCATCTACAGAGGGGGTGAAAGAGGTTTCTCTTCTTTTGGAAACCTATGCAAGAGCATCGCTACAGAGAATAAATAAGGACAAATCCTCAATCTTATTTAGTAAAGGTTGCCCTAAAGTGGTAAGTACGGAGTTAAACAAATATTGAGTGTCCCATATGAATAACTGAATGAGAAATATCTGGGATGCCGTCGGATGTTTGGATCTCAAAGAATGGGGCCTTCAAATGTTTGAAAGACAGGCAATGGAGCAAGATTCAAGGGTCAATGGAGAAGTTATTATCAACAGTTGGTAAGGAGGTCTTATTAAAATTCATAGTGCAAGTTTATTCTTTGTCATGTTTTAAGCTCCCAAGGGGTCTATGTCAGCATTTACCTTTCATGATATAAACACATTCTAGCGGGGAAGCAAAAGAGGCCAACGTAAACCATATTGGGTAACATGGGACACTACTCATGCCAGAATACATGCGAGGTTGAGGATTTGAGATTTCAAGATTTTTTATCTAGCTTTATTGGCAAGGCATGCACGGAGAACTCGAATTTTTTGAGCGCCAGAATTCTGAAGTTGGTTTATTTCCCAGAGGCTGATTTCCTAGTGGTCGCACTTGGCAACCATCCATCACAAATATGGAAAGCAATAATCGAAGTCGAAGGACATGACACGTTGAAGCAAGGAGTGATCAAGCATATTGGCAATGGTGAAACCACTAATATATCATTGGCGGAGGATGGTGGCAGACGGTTCACCTCCAGTTTCGCCTCTATAGTAGTAGGAGAGGGGAAAACATAGCGATAGCTTTCTACCAGAACACATAGAATGGTTGTAAGAGCTCATTTGAATGTTCTTCATGTGAAATAGGTTCCTTGTGTTGAGCGTACTATGCAGCATGAGCCAAAAGAAAATCTTGTGTCCCAGCAGAGATGAAGATTTCCAGAGCAATTTAAAATTATATGAGCAGAATTAGGCCCCCTTATAACTTTGTACATATGAATAGTAGAGCAAGCAACATATTCCTAAGGGCAAACCCATTTACCTTGTTCACTAGAGATATCCAGAGCAATTTAAAAATCATATGAGCAGAACCAGGCTCCCTTAAAACCTTGAACATTTGAATAGCAGAGCAACCAATATATTTCTAAGGGTAAGCCCATTTATGTCTTCAATTGATGAGACTGGTCTCTGTCATTTTGAAGCATCTACAACTGATAAAATCTTGAACTGGGAGTGGCAAATTAAGTGATCTTCGTGATTGGGTGATGACATGAATTCTAGAGAGTAATGTTGCTTCTGCCGGATAAGGGGTAAAGTCTAGGGTGTTTATCTTTGAAGGAGTGATTTTTCCATGAATATTCCTAGAGGTAGAATGTGTTACCCTGTCCAATTGTGCAAGTGGCCATATATGAATAGGGTTAATCGGAGATTTTCACTAGAATGATCTGAGGGGGGCATCAACGTAATATGATTCCCAAATGTGGTTGACCCAAGGCAGCTCACATATCTATTAAAGAATGTGTAAAGGTGCTTGATCACAAGAGTTTTGCTATGAAGTGCAATGTCAGGAATTGCAAGACCACCTTGACCTTCAAAAGCAGTGCCTTAAGTATTTATTAATCTTCTAAGAAACTAAAAGTGGTAGCGACAGAGTGCACATGTAGAAAAAAGGTAAACTGCATAACATTGATTTCACAAGCTGTAATTTCACCCCAGATGATAAGAAGGTTGATCATCCAGTAAGTCTTTATGTGGTGAAATTAGGCAAGCGGGACAGGGACAAATTCTTAAGTCTTTGGCTTTACAATGTTGAGTGGGGAAGTCCTAGACAGGTAAAAGGGAAGGCGCCCAACATACCTCCAAAAGATTGAGCAAGGGTTTGCATTCCGTGATCAACGGCATCAAGTTTTTTGCGGATTAAAGACTCTTTTTTGCGAAAAGGACTAAAGTCATTTAATTAGCACCATAATAGACTTTAGAGTTCACTTTCAAACCAGTGTAGGATGCAAAATTTAGGAGTGGGTTCTTTATGTGCTGCCATTGTCTTTCCCATGCATGAAGGATCATGACAGTGTTGTATGCATAGTGGACGACAGGGAAATCAAGGCATGAAGTGATATTGAGAGGAGGCTGCATCAACTGGTTTTGCATAGATTCATTGAAAATGGTTTTATAAGTTGAGGAGGTGTATTCAAGTCGTATTCTAAACTTTAAACTCAGCACATCCTTCAAATAGCTAATGCATTACATATTCTTCTAATAAACCAGAGACCATTTTATTTTCTGCGTGCTATGAATTACATCAGCCCGAGGGCTAAATCAATATTATATATACAACTTCACTCGTATATACAGACTTATATACATGCCCGAAATACGGAATCAATGATGAGTATATGCCATCTTGCAATGTATATGCAGCATAATCAAATTAGAGAACTGGTATGTATGTGCGTGACCGAGATACGGATGATTTCACATGTATCTTCGTAGGTAGTCGACCCGGGTGGGGTGCTTGAGCTTCATGAGCGCCTTGAGCTCGTACTTGCGCACCATCTCTCTCGAGATCCTTAGGTTGTCGGCGATCTTGCTCAGTGTGCGCCTCCCCCTGCCGTCCAGCCCGAACCTCTGCCTGATCACCACGCTCTCCTTGGGCTTCAGAGAATCCAGTTGCATCACCCATCACATGATCAACATTGTCAACCATGCGAGCTCGAGCACATCGATCAAGAAACCAAACACATTTTTTTAGAAAAGGAGGATGTACCCCCGGCCTCTGTATCTGGAAGAAACCAAACACATGAATATTTTGATGTTGTTGTTTGTGCTTACGAGGTCATCAATGGCGAGGCGTAGGAGGCGGTTGTGCTTGTGGGTGTCGACCCCGATGGCGTCGACGTCGGTGACCTCTTTGATGAGCTCCTCCTGCGTGACACGGTTCCACGAGTGGAGCGAGTAGGTCGGCCTCGTCATCCGCACCACGTCGCGGTACCTCGCGGGCAACAGACCCACTTTCTTCATCGTCTCCTCGTCTGTCGGCGCCCTCCCGAGCTCGAACGACAGCTCCTCCCGAGCCCTGTTGATCTCCTGCCTCTCCACGATAAAATCAATATAGCATTTCAGCATTTCTACCTCTGACAAACACAAGCAGAATGTGCAAACACTGAAGGCTGAACCGACTGGGCAAGCTCGGCATTACCAATTCCATGGCAAACGGGAAGCGGGTGAAGCTGGAGAGCGTCATGGCGCGGATGACGGAGTGTCAGATCCAGAAGAGCGCGTAGGTGTTGTTGGATAGGTTTGCAAGATAATAAAGAGCACGTAAATAAAACTAGGGATTGTTTAGGTAAAAAAGCAATAAAGTTAGTATAGCGAGTGTGGAAAAGTGGTGGCAGGAGTTGCGAAATTGTCCCTAAGCAATTGACTACTTTACTAGACCGATAGCAAGTTTTATGTGGGAGAGGCCACTGCTGGCATGTCATCCCTGACTTGGAATTCTATGCACTTATGATTGGAACTATTAGCAAGCATCTGCAACTACTAACGTTCATTAAGATATAACCCAACCATAGCATTAAGATATATTGGCCCCCTTCAATCCCGTATGCATCAATTTCTATGCTAGGTTGAAGCTTCTGTCACTCTTGCCCTCCAATACATAGTCCTATCAACATACAACTAACCCTATGGTGTGATCCACGCGCGCGCTCATATGATGGGCACCAAAGGACAGCAACATAACCGCAAGCAAATTAAACCAATCATAGCAATTCACCAATTACCGATAGGACAACAAAAATCTACTCAGACATCATAGGATGGCAACACATCATTGGATAATAAGATGAAGCATAAAGAACCATGTTCAAGTAGATGGTACAGCGGGTTGCGGGAGAGTGGACCGCTGTAGATAGATGGGGGAAGGTGATGAAGATGTTGGTGAAGATGACGGAGGTGTTGGTGTAGATTGCGGTGACGTTGATGGCCCCGGCGGCGCTCCGGCGCCACCGGGAGAGAGGGGGAGGGAGCCCCCCTCCTTCTTCTTCTTCCTTGACCTTCCCCCTAGATGGGAGAAGGGTTTCCCCTCTGGTCCATGGCCTCCATGGCATGGGAGGGGCGAGAGCCCCTCCGAGATTGGATCTGTCTCTCTGTCTCTCTCTGTTTCTGCGCTCCCAGATTCTGGCCTTTCACCGTTTCTTATATTTCTGAAGATCCGTAACTCCGATTGGGTTGAAATTAGGACGCGATTTTTATCCGGATATTGGCTTTCTTGCGGCGAAAGAAGGGCACAAACCGCCTTACGGAGTGGCCATGAGGGCCCAGGGCGCGCCCCTCACCCTCGTGGGCCCCTCGGGCATCGTCTCGCGTTGATTCCACTTCCCGAAATTCACATATATTCCAAAAAAAATCTCCGTAAGTTTTTATCCCGTTTGGACTCCGTTTGATATGGATTTTCTGCGAAACAAAAAACATGCAACAAACAGGAACTTGCACTGGGCACTGGATCAATATGTTAGTCCCAAAAATAGTATAAAAAGTTGCCAAAAGTATGTAAAAGTTGTAGAATATTGGCATGGAACAATCAAAAATTATAGATACGACAGAGATGTATCATGCAGCGGGTAGCCGTCCGACACCTGAGCTTTCATAGGAAACATTTGAAATAGGGCTGCTTTTACCTCACCAGTGGTGTATGCGACATTTAGAGATGTGTTCATAGATGTTGTCACCTTAGGTGGCACTGCATCCAACACGTCATGCATGTTGGTCACACCTTCCAAAGTGTAGAGACTTTTGTAGAACATTATTGCCATGTCCTCAAGCTCAATTCTATTACTGATCATGTCACGTTTGGCATTCTGCATGGATTTTATGGGGTTTTCCTTCTCCTCGTAGTAGCTCTAAGGTGGAAGTAGCGAGAAGTGTTTTTAGCACCTATTTTTTATGGTTAAAATGAAGAAAAAGGTCCAGGCCCGGGATGGAGGGGTGTGACGGGCTGGCGGATCGGCTGTGCATGTCTACGTTTAGCTTGTACATGCCACATATGGAGGTGGGTATACCTTATGGTCAAATGATAATAGTTCTCTTATACGGTTTGTGAGGGAGGTGTACCGAAGCAAGGCTCTATAAATATAGCATGAAACAATAACAAATTATAGAAACATTTGAGACGTATCAGAAATTTGATGCTAGGATCAAATTCCAAAGTTACAAGATAGCACCTACTTGGCTAATTTTTAAAGAGTACATAAAGCATAATATGCAGTGATGTACTTTGAACCAGACAATCATGTGAGGAATTGTCTAGTGATTGATAAGAGAAAGTAATTAGAGGATCAACCTTGAGCGTAGAGTTACCCCCTCCCCACGTATTGTGTACTAAATCTGAATACGATATACATATCTTTACCATATATTTATGTATTAACTGTAGATCTCAATGCATATCTCCATGGCCTGCCAAGATCCAAAAGTTATATCGTGCTATATATCTATTACGAAACGTATATCCACAAGATATGTTGACTATTTGTGAATTTATCATGTATATAGTATGTATATCCAGGAGGCATGTATTACTAGTATGTAGCTTTATCTGGTCTTAATTTCATTTTTATACATTTATTATTTTCTCTCCTAAAATAATCCCTAAAATAAGAGATTTTGCTTGGTTAATTCAGCCCATTATTATCATATCTTGTAGAATCATTTTTATAGCATATTTAGTGGTCCAAAAATGCAGTCAACATGTCTAGGTTCATTGTCCCATTAACTTTCATATATTTTTAGGAGGCATTTACTATTTGCTAAATATATTAACTTTCCTATTCTCTTTACTACCAATTAAATCCTCAATATTCGTATAGTCTGTTTTAATATAATTTATTAGGATAAGCACAAGCTTCATGTCATGGTATCTATATAAAGGGAGTATTTGCTTGGACCAAACACAAACATACAACTGAACGCAGTATTGCATGGTGCATTCTACCGCTCTTTGTGAATTTAGGCGATGGCAAATAATAGCATTCTCCAAGTCTTTGTTGTTTTTCTCATTGCGCAAGTCTTCTTGCTCATGATGATTGCAGCACCGATAGCACAGGCAGCTGGCAGGCTTATGGGATACAACCCAGTTTGCTGCCCTAGGGACATCTATTGTTGTGGGCTCGGTGGCGTGATGGCCAATGGAACCGCATCCTCCATGAAGCCTTGATATGTGGTTTTTTTCTCCTTCGATAAATAAGCTAGGAAATATAAAATAGGCTCTCGCATGTGGTTTGTTGTTCCACATATATATTTTGTGTTGCTAGCTAGTTTCAAGAAATGTTATTACATAAGCTATTTTCCTAATAAAGTGGGAGGAGGTTATTACCTATGTTGTTTGCAATGTGCCGCAAAATGATTAAAATTATGTCGAATTCAATGTTTTTAGAGGATCATATCATCCTATATTTTTGTGGTTAAATACATGTTATGGTCATAAATGGACTATTTGTTGTTGATTCCAAAGTATTGCTAAACATATCAGGTAACCCATCAAATAAAGTATCAGTTTGTTGCATAAATGGATCAAATACCATATAATTAATTATTGTCATTACATTATAGCATAATTGATGCAAAACCATGGAGATAATGTTATTCACACAAGGGGGTTCTTTTGGCAGCGCGACGCTGATGTATGTGATGGTCCATGCCAAAGACTCCTCCACAGGAGTCCTTCAATTTTACTCCATGTTGTGACCCTTGCTAATGAAATTATTACTCAACCGAGCTTGTAAAATAAAAGAGAACTAATTGTCCAGAAAAGATAAATCAAGAGGTAAAACTAATTGCTTAACCTTTTTTTTAGGTTTCTCTTTTTTGGTAATTTTCAAAATGTAATTTTCACCTTTTTTCTTTTTTCCTACCCATTATTACTTTGTCTCATTTTTGGTGTTCCTCTCAATGCCTTAACAGCCCGCTCATGCTTGTCCGACCGATCCGATTTAGACAAGGCATAGTGGACACTTTTTGTGTGGGCATTATGATAAAATAAGTTTCATGTCATGCAAGACAAGTGTGGTTTGGATAGAATCAAAGGAAAATAGTTATGTAAGTTTATTTAAAGATGTGATCATACAAAAAAATCTACGATATTTTCAATTATATTTAAAAAATATCTATATAATATTACAATTACAAAAAATAAATAGACAGGCTATCCAATTCAAGTTTTTGCCAACATGAGAGAATTAAAGTGGATTTGAAAGTATGGCTTCTAACTTCAAGGTCCAACTATTCTGGATCAAAATAAGAATGCATTTCAAAGAAAATCCATGAAAGATTGTTGTTAATCCAAGAGGCGAGGAAGTCTGCTTTACTTTGCTTTGATCTATATGTTACAATCTTGAGGGGGCCCAAGAGGTTTGCTTCCATCTTTGCAAATGAATAGGGAAGTTTATAAGGATTTTGTCAATTTTTTGCATTTACCCATGTCAATATCCTTGGAGATCAAACCAATTGTAAGAAGCACCTCATAAAAAAGGAGATCCTCTTATTTTGTGAGGAACCAAAGAATGCTAGCATTGCGTAGCAAAAGGGCATTCCCAAAAGACGTGAAGCAGAGTTTCTTCAATTTGGTCAGAACAGATAGAATATTTGTAAGAGCTCATTTGAGTGTGTCTTCATGTGAAGTAGGTTCCTTGTGTTGAGCCTACTATGTAGGATGAGCCAAAAGAAAATCTTGTGTTGGAGCACAGATGAAGTTTTCCAGAGCAATTTAGAAATTATATGAGTAGAATCAGACCCCCTTATTACTTCGTACATCTGAATAGCAGAGCAATCAACATATTCCTAAGGGAAAACCCATTTATCTTGTTTCATTAGAGAGATCTAGAGCAATTTAAAAATGATATGAGCAGAATCAGGCCCCCTTAAAACTTTGTACTTTTGAATAGTAGAGCAATCAACATATTTCTAAGGGCAAACCCATTTATGTTTTTAATTAGTCAGATTGATTTATGTCATTTTGAAGCATCTGCGGCTACTAAAAAGCTTGAAATGTAGGGTAACGCAGCAGAAAACAAAACTTTTCCAACCTACGCACCAGCCCAGGACCACTATGGAGACTGCATACATGGTTTGATCTTTTTCGTTACCGACTCCTAGCGCAGCGGGAAGTAGAGTCGATGACGATCGGCGGTGCAGATCCCCGCAGCTAGGATTTACAACCTCCCACCGCGAGGATGTATACCCTCATCTGCTCCTCAGACAGCCCTCCGGGAGGCGGTCGAACAGCCCCACCCGGACGGTGTCGCGGACAGCCCTTCGGGAGGACCTTCGAAACTCGAACAGTCACTCGGACAGCCCTTCGGGAGGACCTTCGAAACTCGGACGGTCACACGGATAGCCCTTCGGGAGGCACTCACGAACTAAGACCGAAACTACGATCTCTCTACAGAGTTGCACACATACGGTGTCATCTATCCGGCAGGGCTTCGCCGTCCAGAACTAGTTCCTGCCGGAACCCAGACAGCCTTTCGGCTCTACGAAACTATTTCGCGGGGAGGGAGAGAGAAGCCAGATCATTGCATGGCACTTGTATGTGAGAAGGGATGAGGTTTGGGCTGCCCACTCCTCTATTTATAGGAAAGCCAAGGGGTAGGGATGGCTCACAAAA